>NC_138768.1:581817013-581892013 GCF_965119305.1 Pelophylax lessonae | reverse complement strand
ATAGTAGTGCATGCAGTACTTTTTTAGTGCATACCACCGTAATGTTATTGTATGAACCAGCCAGGTGATGGGAGACAAGACATTTTGGGGTTGAATTACTGAAGGTATATAGTTGGTATATAGTGCAGTTGCTCCAGAGCTTGGTAAATGAGCAGAAGCTCTGCTGACTTCCATCATCCCATCATGTGCAAGCAATAATGCTGTTTTTTTTACTTTTTCCTTGCAAGTGATTGGGTACTCTTTGCCTTACCTCATTTACTAAGCTCTGGAACAATTGCATTTGCAGATGGCAGCTGCACTTTGCAAAGCGCACAGTCTATTTGCCTTTAATAAATCAACCCCTTTGTCTTGTCTTGTAGTGGGACTGTGCTGTTATAGCCACCCAACACAGACTGACCGCGTCTGGTGTAAAAGTACCCTAAAAGTCCTCCCTTGCAGTGTGGCTGTCTCCGCACTCCATGGGTTAAATACTAATTTAGTCTAGGGAATAGTAATAGTAGTATGGGGTATAAAAAAAAAAAAACCCTTATAGTCCCCTAGGTGGATGCAGCATCCACGATCCGATGCTGCATCTTTCCCCCGCTGCCTCTGCACTGAGAATTGAGCGATTGCACACCACTGATTGCTCTGTTCTCCACTCCACTTTAAGCAGAGAGCCATGACTGTCAGGCAGAGGCTCTCTGCTCTCCCCTGCAGTGCTCACTGGAGCACTGGGCTGTGGAGGGGATGGGAGCAGCTGGCTCAGGCTCTTATCAGCATTCTGAGAGGCTGAGCCAGCTGTCGATCCAGGCATCTGAGTGGATCCGGACTGTAAAGTTGGGATCTTTCCCCAGCCTGGCCTGACTGAGTGATGTCAGCTGACGGCAGGCTTAAGTCCACTGTCGGCTGAAAAATGTACCCTAGGAGTGCAAAACTCCTAGGAGAAGTAGGGCCAAAAAAAAGCTTTGACTATAATTCTCTTTTAAATACCTGACCCTCCACTCGCCTGGCAAGCAGTGCTCCCCTGTGCTCCATGTCCCTTGGTGCCCTGACATCCAGTGCAGGGCTATGGTCCCTGAATGATGCCATGGGTGTCTTATCCATGGAGTGCTGGGAAGGAGAGGCAGCAAAAACAGGTCTAGAGGCACAGAGGAGGCTGCGAGAGCAGAGGATCAGGTAAGCAAAACTGGTTTACCTTGTCCTCCGAAACAGAAATGAGCAGTTAACTCTTGCAGTATGGGTTAAGAACACCGAAAAGGAGGACTTTTACTTTTCTCCAAGTTTAGCTTTATTCCACTGGAATATTATAATCATTTTCCAAACAGCTGCGAAAAATTAAAATCACATTAAACAAAAAAAAAATCCATACATTTCTGCATTTGCAATTAGGCTGTCTAGGCAGTAAAATTAATATCTAATTTGCAGGAAAAATAAAACCTTAAAAAAAAAATGTTTTTGGCCATTATCTTTTCCTACTTTAGTCCTGCAGGACTATTATTATAAAATATGATCAAAATATTTTACACAAAGCATGTATCTAGGAATACAGGAACTTTCTAGGCACGGTGTTTGTAAACTTGCCAAAACACATTTACTATGTCCTATTTTTTTAATCTCCCCATCCCCCCCCCCCCAAAAAAAAAAAATATATATTTTTTTTCAGCCTTCTGCAAAGTGCTTAAAAAAAAAAAAAAACAGCTGATGCCACCACTCCTGTCAGTTATTATTATAAAATATTTTTTTTTAAGAAATTATAAAAATGATTTTACACAATTTTAACATGTATCTAGGAAAATGGAAACTTTCCAGGCACATGAATTGTGAGCAGGCCAAAACACATTTACAATGTCCATTTACTTTTATTTATTTATTTTTATCTCCCACTTTTCTTTATCCCCCAAAATATATATATATATATATATATTTTTTTTTTTCCTCAGCCTTCTGCTAAGTGGTAAGAAAACAGCTGATGCCACTTCTCCTCTTGGACTATTGATATAAAATATAAAAATATAATAAAAATGATTTTACACAAAGCATGTATCTAGGAATACGGAAACTTTCTAGGCACAGTATTTTTAAGCTTGCCAAAACACATTTACTATGTCCTATTTTTTTTAATCTCCCCATTCCCCCCCAACCCCCCCAAAAAAATATATATATATATATATATTTGTCAGCCTTCTGCAAAGTGCTAAAAAAAAAAAGCTGATGCCACCTCTCCTGTCAGTTATTATTATAAAATATTTTTTTTAAAAAATGATAAAAATTATTTTACAAAATTTAAACATGTATCTAGGAATATGGAAACTTTCCAGGCACAGTAATTGTGAGCAGGCCAAAACACATTTACAATGTCCATTTTTTTTTTTTTTTTTTTATCTCCCACTTTTTATTTATTAGAAAAAAAAAAAAAAATATATATATATATATATATATATATATATAACCTTAGCCTACTGCAAAAGCCTCCCCTGTCTGACTATGAATATAAATTATTATATAAAAATATGCTTAAAAATATTTTATGTGATTTAAGCATGTATCTGTGAACATGGACACTTTCTAGGCACAGTATTTGTAAACCTGCGAAAACACATATTTACTATGTCCATTGTTTTAATCTCCCAATGCCCCCCCCCCCCCAAAAAAAAAAAAAAATGTAATATTTTTTCAGCCTTTTAAAGTGCCAAAAAAAACAGCTGATGCCCCCTCTCCTGTCGGTTATTATTATAAAATATATATAAAAAAAAAAATGATAAAAATGATTTTACACAATTTAAACATGTATCTAGGAATATGGAAACTTTTCAGGCACAGTAATTGTGAGCAGGCCAAAACACATTTACAATGTCCATTTTTTTTTTTTTTATTATCTCCCACTTTTTATTTATCTGCAAATATATATATATATATATATATATATATACTTTTTTTTTCCCTTAGCCTTCTGCAGAGTTGTAAGAAATCATCTGATGCCACCTCTCCTGTCTCACTATGAATATAAATTATTATAAAAATTTGCTAAAAAAATATTTTATGTGATTTAAGCATGTATCTGTGTGAATATGGACACTTTCTAGGCACAGTATTTGTAAGCCTGCCAAAACACATGTTTACTATGTCCATTTTTTTAATCCCCCCCCCAAAAAAAAAAATATATATATATATATTTTTTTTTTCAGCCTATTGCAAGGTGCTAGGAAAACAGCTGATGCCACCTCTTCCAAAAAAAAAAAAAAAAAAAAAAAAGGATTAATAACCTTTCTAATCAGACCGATTTTACTATAGCAGCAGAAATGGCTAGAGAAATCCAATAAACTAGGATTATACCTCGGGACACTAACCTCCTGTAGAATCTGTCCTTTCAAATATGCTAACTGAACATTTTTTTTCCTTTGGCAATCTTCCCACATGTTAAAACCAGCCCACTAGCACTAGTAATATTTCATGGTGCTGTCTCAGGCAGCATGGACTGTTTTAAGAGCTACTGTACATTTCTTTAATCAAATCTTTTATGTTTCCCATTACACACCAGAAAATGACTTGTCTGTTCATCCTGTGAAACATGTATGGCAGTGCGAATAAAAAAAATCTATTAAATTAAGGAAAATCGATGAGGATGCTGTTATATGAGGATGAGGCATGGTGGTGGATTCTTTTGTAAAGGAACATCTAAGGGCGATTACATGCCAGAACCGGTACAAATTATATCCATTTACTGTTCCCTCCGCGGTATTCAAGGCGCAGGACTTCTTTCATCTCAAATGCTCAATTAATATTCAGCACTGATGTCAGTTAAGTCATTTATTTTACCTAGACATCAATGTAATCACTGTACTGGATAGAGGCAGGCTAGCTTTCCAGGAGCATGCTTCTGCAGATCTGCAAAGTATCCATGAAGTCTTTTTTATGATGATTATGTGTAAGGGCTCATGCAATTAGCCAGTTAGGACTCTACGCCACCCAGATCAGCGTCTTTCTGTGGTGTTTGTGATCAGCTGCGAACAGGAAGCCTGTACTTTTCAATGACAGGCTGATATAGTTTGTGGTTGTTTGCATGTGTAGCACCCTCCTAGATAGGTGCTAGGATAAAAGCATTGTTGCTCCATTCTGCTTATCAGGGGAGCCACCTGATCTGTTAGTTAAGCCTGTTACATGTGTCCAGGTGTGAGTCATTTGGTCTGAGGGAGTGTCCCCTTTGTATCCAATAGGGGATCCTGTTGGACAGTGGAGGAAACCTGACCACTGGCAAAAGGGCTTTTGTGGTAGTCCCAGTGGGAGGGCACCACTGCAGTGCATCCTGAGATTGACCATAAAAGCCAAGGGCACATGTGACAGGGCGTCTTTGGCGGGAAGCGGAGTCCCAGGAGGAGGGTGACGGCTGTCTCTCCTCCTGCTGTCTGAGGAAGGTGGTCACTGGCAGTCGGCCTAGTGGACCAGGTGTGAAGCTGAGCCTGAAGGATCCTGGAAAGTTGGAGTTGCGGGCAGAGTCCTCTGGGAAAAACAGTGTCCGTGAGTACCAGGGGGCTTGCCAAGGGGTCCGCCTAGGAAAGGGGACCACTCCAGGGAAGTCAGAGGATAGACAGTCAGCTCACACGTTTAGCAAGAGTAAAAGGGGGTGCCAAACGTGACCCTAAAGAGTAAGGGCAAAGGGGGTACCAAGCAGGGCCCTGAATAGTGATTCACTGTATAGTTCACTTATCTTATAATTCACTACTGTGGCAAGGTGAAGCAGCGGCCTTGCCGCATTCAACATAGCCAGAAGTCCTCAAGTTGTGCATAGTTCATCTAGTTGGAGTATCCCACTCATCCCTTCTCCCATCCCAAGTTCTACAATAAACAACAAAAAAACAAATTCCCTAGACCACGGCCTGCAACTGTTGCAGAACTACACGTCCCATGAGGCATTGTAAAACTCTGGCATTCACATTCATGACTAGGCATGATGGGAATTGTAGTTCCTGAACAACTGGAGGGCCGTAGTTTGGAAATCTCTGCCCTAGACTGTTTTGTGACTGAGCCAAGAACCTAAAGTACTAAGGATTTACATATCGTTGCTACGGGTAACCCAGGGGAACCCGCTTCAAGCAGCTCCCAAGGGAGTAGTGCTACACATGTAATTAGATAATTACATGTTTTTAAACACAGATGAGCAGCCCTCTATATGCAGACAGTTCACATCCAGGGGTTCATATTTATCCTTAAAGTGTTACTAAACCCACAATAGAAAAATCAGTCGTTATATGAAGGCTAGCAAGCTTGTTATACTTACTGTGGAACCTAAGGGGTTAATCCTCTGCATTGTGTAAAAAAAAAAGCTGTTTGATCCTGTCTTCTCTGATCCTCCCCTTCTTCCACTGTCCCTAAATCATGTCCTGATAGAGCATTTGGAGGTACTCTGCACATGCTCAGTTTGGTGTGTATTGCTAGAGGGTTTTTTTTTTTTTTTCTTGGGAGAGTGCATGTGATCAGCACAGGGCCAATCAGCACTGTACAGACAGAGGATCAGGGGTCCTGCAGTCTCATAGGAAAGTCTGAGAAGAATGGAAACTCCTCCTGAAAGCTTTAAACAGACACTGATAGAAGTCACAAGACTGCTATATACTGCTGATGAGAAAAGGTATTTTGCATTTTATATTTACTAAAATAATTGAATTTCCATGTTTTGTGTACTGTGGGAGACCAGATATAGTGAATGCAGGCTCCCTGGGTTTAGTAACACTTTAACTGTATGGTATTGCTCCATGTGCGGTTACATGTGAACAGCTGTGGGCAGCCGCTGACAGTGTCAGCCTGTCCTTGAATTGTACAGGCTTCCTGTCTACAGGTAATCACTCTATGAGCAATTACATGCAAACTGCTGCCAAAAGATGAGACAGTGTATTTGCATAGGCTTCCTGACTAATCAGAAAAACCATACCATACTATACCATACCATACCATACCATACCATACCATACCATACCATACCATACCATACCATACTATACTATACCATACTATACTATACTATACCATACCATACTATACCATACTATACCATACCATACTATACCATACCATACTATACTATACAATACCATACCATACCATACTATACTATACCATGCTATACCATACCATACTATACCATACCATACTATACCATACCATACCATACCATACCATAGCACTGCAGAAATACACTGATCTGGGCGGTGTGCAGCCCTAATCAGCCATGTGCATAAGGCCCCTTTCACACTTGTGCGACTTATCCTGCGACTTAAGACTGCAAAGTCACATGACAAGTCGTACTCTATGATTTACAATGAGTACCGTTGATATCTGTGCGACTTCAAGTCACAAAGATTTCAAAGTAGTCCCTGCACTACTTTGGGACGATTTTAATGCGTTTTGAGGTCCATAGACATAGGCATTGCTTCAAATCCAGTCAAAATCGCATCAAAATCACGGTAAAATCATGCAACTTCTAGGTGGCATAAGTGTTAAATAGGCCTAAGTGTGAAAGGGGCCCAAGCCACATCACCTGACTGATACAGAATGAGTCAAAATGGGATTCATTGTTTTAGCAACAATTTAAAGTAGAACTGAACTTAAAAAGTGAAGATTTATAGGGCACACCAGGAAGTGTTGGTGTGGTCTCCATACAAAGCTTGTGCAATTGCCCACTGGAAGGTGTTAACTTAGGCCGGCCAAAGACAATTGGAAGCCAGTTCCTGCTGATTCAAACCGGAAATGGGCAGGCTGAATGTACCAAGACTGCTATAGCCCCTAGCAATAATCGCTGTCTTCTCCTGACACAGACGGCTTCCCTCGCCCCCCCGCCAGGAGAATACAATGACTCGGCAGGAGGGATTCCCCTATCAGCACTGCCTATGGCCTGGCTTAGTTTGGCCATACATGGATTGAAATTCACCTGGTTCATCGGAGACTGGCCAAATTTTGATCCATATGTGGGTTGGGGAATCAAGAGATTTTTTTTTTTTTTATTCACTTTTTGAAGCACATTAGACCCATATTTAGAGTGTAAAGTATAACATGCTCCAGGTCTCAGTCCCCCAATTCTCTACCCTTGTGACAGCGGGTAGGGGATCCTTTCCCCACACCCACTGTAACATTTTTAAAAACAGTGCGGCTATGTGTCACACGGCCATATCCTTCATTCACAGCAATCTGTGCATGAATGAACTACACGTCCTATCTGCCACAGCTGCAGATGGTTTGTAATGCTCAATAAACTGCAAGCGTGCTGGTGAGCTCTTCACCACGATTCTTCTTAAAAGACCCAGAATTCCCTGGGGGGGTGTCCTCTTACTGAGCTCAGGCCCAGCCCCATACCCGAGGCTCCGTCCAATCCTTTTGTCCCATGTAGTCTCCTGCTTGATCCAAGCTCTTGGCCATGTCCCCATCAGTCAAGGCTCTATTTCCCTAAAGGGGTCAGGAGGCCTTCGTTCTAACTATCTGCCCATATGGAGTTATGGGCAGACAAGCTGGAAGAAGTGTCTTCAGGAGCTTTAGACTGTCTTCTGATCATGGGTACAAAGCTCTGCAGGTTCATCAGGAAAAAATATGTGCATGTATTATTTATTTCTTAAAGGTGAACTTATCCTTCAAGATAATTCAACACAGGAATACACTCAAATCTGCAAATATCTTGCCATGGATCCCTCAATGATCCCTCAACAAATGACCTTCAATAACTGTTATTACAGTGCTTTTCTTTTCATTTGTGGCTCGAGCCCCAAATTATACCTTCAGATTTTTGCACCTGTGCTCATTTAATCTTTCATACTAAAATATCATTACTGAATTTTCTTTATTAAATTGGTGCTTTTATTTCATTGTATTCCACACTTCCTGTAAGGAAATGAGTTGTCTATACGCTCTCTGCAGTGCGCATTGAGATGTCTGAAATACCATTTTATACCACCATTTTTATTTAGATTTTTGCTTGATACTGGCAATGGTTACATAGTTACATAGTTACATAGTTAGTGAGGTTGAAAAAAGACATCAGTCCATCCAGTTCAACCTATGATGTGTGTGTGTGTTTGCTGTTAACCGTACATTGTATACCCCTGTATGTTGTGGTCTTTAAGGTGCCCATCTAATAGTTTTTTTAAACTAGAATTATAAAATTAAAAAATTATAAAAAGAACTATAAAGATAAATCCACATCCTTACTGCTCTGACAGTGAAGAACCCCTTACGTATTTTAAGGTTAAACCACCTGGTAATTCAGGGGTATACGTGTATAAGGGTTATGTAATATTGAGTGGATAGATGGATAATGCTTTTCTCTATTTTAGGTTTTTAGTGCATTTGTATAGTTATTTGGGGGGTCTTATGGGATAATTGGCTGATTAAATGTATTTATACTTGTATATTATTTTATATTTAATTTGGGCGTATCAACCACAGCTCTCTTATTGTTTGCCATGCTATATGCATTTTGGAACAAGGTCGATATCTCCCCTATTTTATTTTTTTTCTCTCTCAGGGTTCAATTCCCTGGAAATGGTAAATAAAACCCTACAGGTGTTCTAATCTCTCAGCTCTATCTAAGCCCCCGTTCACATCGGGCCGATTTGACATGTCAAATTGCATGCCAAATTTGGAGCTTATTTTTTTTATTTTTTTTAAATATTTTTATTGAAAAAAAAAATTGTGTACAGGATAAACATGATACGATATACATTCATAGTATGAATAGTATGTATATGCAAATATGATATATAGCACAAGAAAATAAAAACAACAACGTTATTAAACAGGATGACTATAGTTGCGTCTATATGGGTAGGGTGCCTGGTACATGAAGAAAGAACCACCCTATGGGTCGGATGCAGGGCTTTTTTTCAGCAGGAACGTGGGGGAACGCAGTTCCAGCACCTTCAGAATATATGCAAGGGGTGCTGGGGTGTGCTGAAGTGTCTACTGATGCTGGATGCTGGGTGATCTATTGTAGCTGGAGGGGGTCTGTTTTTGCACGGAGGGGGCTATTGCCAGGAAAGTCTGTTACTGCTGGGGGGGTTTATTGCTGCTGAAGAGTTCATTGTTCATGGGAAAGATCTACAGTTGAGGAAGGGGTCTCTTGTTGCTGGCTGCTGGGCGGTCTATTGATGCTGGCTGTGGAGAGATCTCCTGTTGCTGGGGGGTCTGTTGTTGGATATTTTTCTGCAGGTGGCATTGTTCTTTGGGGGGGGGGGGGGGTCTATTGTTGCTGGAGGCTATATAGCTGTTGCCGGCTGCAGGGGATCTATTTTACTACTTTTCTTGTTTCATTACCAATTTCCATACAAATTACTTGGCACCTAAAAAATCAACTTGGTTCTGTATTCTCTATAAAGGGCAGTACTGGGAGCTGGGCAGGGGGTGGAAGGGTCCTTGGCAGGTGGATAGGGGGTGGTTAAGGGTGGAGAAAAGGGGTGACTCAGAAAAGGGGGAGGGTTCTGTATTCTCTATAAAGGGCAGTACTGGGGAGCTGGGCAGGGGGTGAAAGGGTCCTCGAAGGTGGATAGGGGGTGGATGGGGGCGCAGAAAAGGGGTGACTCAGAAAAGGGGGAGGGTTCTGTATTCTCTATAATGATCAGTACTGGGAGCTGGGCAGGGGGTGGAAGAGTCCTCGAAGGTGGATAGGGGCAGAGAAAAGGGGTGACTCAGAAAAGGGGGAGTTCCTGCACCTATTTTTTGAGAAAAAAAGCCGCCCTGGTCGGATGACTCTATACTGGTCTATGTGACATCAAAGTAACCAATCTAAACTTATGATAGAACTATAAGTCTTTTGAAACCATTGCTTAAGCCAAAGGGGGGGGGGGCATAATAAAGCGACAGGATAACTTGATCATATGTAGGGTGAAAAATATGATAGTCCAGCCTATGAGGGTTGAACTTTCAGTTTGCCCAGCATTTGAGTTATGGATGCCTGTAGTTTGGCAGTGCCAGAATCTGTGTGCCAATGTTGGTTTGTGGGTGCCGCATTGGGGGCAGGAAGAAGGGGGTGTGGACGCAGGTTTTGTGATGAAGCGGATGAAAGATACGTGAATCAATTTGAATTGGGATTCCCTCCAGTTCTCATCAGTGTCACCGTTAGATATCCATCTAGGAGTTTAATGCCGAGATCATCACCTGGAAAGTCTTTATTCCATTTCCCAAAAAGGGTTTCAGGGGAAAATTTGTTTACTGCTTGTTGGACCAGTTTGTAGGTGTCCGAGATAGAGTAGGATTTGTTGGCGATCATCCGATCAAGAACAGATGTTTGGAGACATTTGGTAATATCCTTGGAGCATGATGAGACGTAGGAGACGAGCGGATGGAAATGAAGCACATGAAATGTAGGAAGGCAATATTCCCTGGCTAATTGGTCAAAAGATTTCAGTGACCTGGAGTCTGAATGAAATAACGAGGAGACTTTGGTCAGTCCTTTGTCCTGCCAGTCGGTGACGGCTCGGTGTTCGGAAGCCTGTGGGGACATTGGGTTGCCATGAATAGGCAGAAAACCTGACATGTTTCCTGGTAGATTGAGTTTTTTCTGAAGATTTGGAGCTTATTGCCGGCAATGGCACCGTACGAATCAGTGCATTACTTTTGGTGAACCCGCACAGATGTCTCTTAAATGGCCCCCCAAAGTCAGACTGAAATGCATGCACAATTTCAAACCCGGATTCAGTGTGAACCTAGACTTAAACCCCTTTCCCACTAATGTGGCTTTGCTGTGCTGCAACGCACATTCCCAGTGCAACAATAGTACAATCAAAGTTATTTACCATGAAAGCCTGTGTACCCATTCACATTGGTGTGCTGCGTGGGCGATGCGTTGTAAAAAGTCCTGCAAGTAGCATCTTTTGTGCGCTGATTTTCAAGCGCACCAAAAACGTAGGTGCCATAGAAGTGAATGGCAAGGTAATAAACATGCTATTAAAACGCATTAAAAGTGCACCACATATTGTTATTGATGCATTGTTGACTTGTTTATATAGGAAACACAATTGTATGCTGGGAGTCTAGGATACACAATTGCATGCTGGGATTCAGGAAAATCTGTTTGCGGCCTAGAGAGAGAGAGAGAGAGAGGGAAGGAGCAACATGAGCCAGCTCAGGGAGACTGGCAGAGGTATCATAACCAGAACAATCATCCAAATTCAAAAATCAATTTCAGCAGCAATGACAACACACTGGCACACTTCTCTCTCCACTCACAACCCACAAAATGGAGACAGGAAATGACATAATATATATTTATTAAAAATGCATTAAAAGCAAATCAAAAACGATATAAGCGCTGCATTAAAATTTAGCGCAGCGCACTAATAATGTGCTAAAAACGCAAAAATGCGTTCTAAAAACCGTACATAGTGTTAGGATGTGCTGCAGTGTGAAACAACATGTGCTGCAGTGTGAAAGAGCCCTAAAAGAAAAAAAAAAAAAAAGAAATTTGCCTTGTATATATTGTTGCATATATTGGAACGTCAGGAATTTTATTATGCAGGCCTGTAAAATTATCACTTTACGTAGGAATCCCCCCATAAAACAGGCTTCTGAAGTAAACATGGTTGTGTATTAATCGGTGCTCTGCTGAACGCACACCAGCACGTGCGCTGACTAACAGAAAATTAACTGCAGGCCCAACCTTTGTTTACTTTGTTAGAGGACTCACACATTCAACATATTAGAGGAGAGTGTAAACAGATGTATTATTAGTATTCCACGTACTGCGCCTTTTACAGCGCTATCGTTTGTCATCACTATAGGGACACACAACAATATTCTATGTTTGCTTCCTGAGTCTATTAGGCCTAAAATTTGATGTGATGCAAACTAGTCTTAGGACGGCCATACATTATACAATTTTCTTACAATTGTCTGTATGATTTTCTTTAGAGTTACCTTCAACTATGTAATAAAAAGGCCTGCCTAATTGGATACAAGTGAAAGTGTTGTTTAGCTTTGACCTCATATTATGTGGTTTGTGGTAAATCTAACAGAAAATTGTAGAAGAAAATTGTAGAAGAAAATTGAACATGTATGGCCAGCCTTAGGCATGTTCTGCTTTAGGGCTCATTCACACGATCGCTCAGCCTTGTACAATACTGAGAGCCGTTTGTTTATCTTTCTGTACTAGTGCTGAGCCGTGCGTACGCAGTCTATTGTATATACGTTAATGGATACATATCGGTTGTATGGACTCACATGCACAGCCAACTTCGACAGCTACAGCCGATGTACAGTATCTCACAAAAGTGAGTACACCCCTCACATTTTTGTAAATATTTTATTCTTTTTATGTGACAACACTGAAGAAATGACATTTTGCTACAATGTAAAGTAGTGAGTGTACAGCTTGTATAACAGTTTAGCAAATATAAACTGCTAAATACCTTTTCTCATCAGCAGTATATAGCGGTCTTGTGACTTCTATCAGTGTCTTGTTAAAGCTTGCAGTAGGAGTTTTAATTCTACTCTGACTGTCCTATGAGTCTACAGTACCCCTGACCGTCTGTCTGGACAGTGCTGATTGGCCCTGTGTTGATCACATGCTCCCAAGAAAAAAAAATCTCTAGTAACACCAAACTGAGCATGTGCAGATAGACTCCAAAGGCTCTGTCTTATCAGGAGATGGATTGGGGACAGTGGAAGAAAGGGAGGATCAGAGAAGGCTGGATCAAACAGCTTTTTTACACAATGCAGAGGATTAACCTCTTAATTCCACAGTGAGAATAACAAGCATTCTTTACTGCATATACAGACTGATTTTACTGTTGTGGGTTTAGTAACACTTTGCAGTGGTAGTAAACTCTGTTACACAGTTTGTATCTACAGGTAAGCCCCTATTAAAGCTTACCTGTAAGTACTGTAAATAAACTTACACAGTTTAGGAGATATTCAGATTGCATGTAGCCAGTGACCTCACCGTTACGTGTGCTATGAAGGTACAGCTTACAGTGCTGGACCTTCAGAGCCCGTGCCATAAATGTCCGCTCCCACGCGGGAGTGACTTCATCGTGCTCCTTACCACTAATGTAGCCGGAGACCGCGAATCCAGAAGGAAGACCGGGGGGAGACATTACGGCGCTGAAGGGCTTCGCTCTTAGGTAAGTTTCTCATAATGTGCTAGTAAGCGATGCATACTAGCAGATTAAGACATTGCCTTGTAGGGATTTATTTTTTTCCAGCAGCTGCAGGGTTCACTACCGCTTTAAGTTACAGCACCTTTTTACATCATCATTACACTTTCTGTGTTTTTTTTTTCCCCCAATACTAGCAAGGTGTGTTCACCCTTTAAATGGGCTAAACAGAAAAAGACTGAAATTAAGTATGTATGTACTGTATATGTGGAAAAGTGTAGTCTAAAGTGTAAAATAACATATATTGATTGTATCATTAAACATGGTTTTCAGTAAATATATACAAACATAGATATTAATATGATGATTTACTAAAACTGGAGAATGCAAAATCTGGTGCAGCTGTTCATGGCAGCCAATCAGCTTTTAACTTCAGCTTGTTCAATTAAGCTTTTGCAATAAAACCTGGAAGCTGATTGGTTTCTTTGCAGAGCTGCACCAGATTTTGCACTCTCCAGTTTTAGTAAATCAACTCCTTTAAATGACAGATTTGTATGGATGTGTAGATATATGGATGTGTATGATAACAAGTTTAAATCTTGTTAGGTTAAAGAGTAACTCCAGCCACTTCACTTTTTTTTTAAACAAAGATGCCCACACGAAATTTAGCAGAGTCAGTAAAGCCTCATTCACGTTGGCACTGTCAATCCTGCGTTTATTGTGTTTATTAGACATTTCTAAACACAGAAAAATGCATGCAATGATTTTCTGACACCACCATTCATGCTTTGGGGTTAATTTTCTAAAGGCGGAGAGTGCAAAACCAGGCTCACTTCTGTATAGAAACCAATCAGCTTCCAGGTGTTATTTCCACAGTTTAAAGCGTAACTCCACTTTTGTTGAGGAAAAAACATTCCCCTCTGGGTGATCTCTGTACATTACAGGGATTAGAATAAACTTTGTTGCAGATTCCCACCTTTTGTTATTCTGAAGAAATCATTATTTTTTCCTCTGTGCCTCTGTGCTGAGTGGGTCCAATGGGAGTGGTTTCATAATTATCTATCAGCTGTGGCAGCTGCAAGGCTCTAATGAGGAAATCTGCTGGGCCTGAATCCCTTTAGACGTGTTCCTATAGGGAGTATCTCACCAAAAATGACATTTTTGTTGCAGGGGATGCCTGAAATCTGACTTGTATCTTAGGTAGACTTCTGGGAAAATTGGTGAGCCAATCACACAAGCAGGAAATGATGTGTCTGGGGTGTGGTCAGTACACATTCTGTGTACAGAACAGCTCCAGGTAGCCATATTGCATTGCATTTTCAGAAAATTACAACAGCTGCAGATTGAAAAGGAAAGGTCATTTTTAATAACATTCAATTACAATATGATTTGTGTCACAATTGTATACGCTATATTGTTTTTTCTTTATTTGCTGATTTTTTTCCCCGCGATAGTGGAGTTACACTTTAATTGAATAAGCTGGGGTTAGAAGCCGATTGGTTACTATGCAGAAGTGATTTTGCACTCCCCAGCTTTAGTAAATAAACCCCTGCGTTTTTACCTGCATTTAGGTGTAATTTGTGTAAAAACAAATCCACAAAGCCCAAAGGCTCAAAGACTCCTTCACACACTAGCAGCGCTACAGTCCATAAATGAACATAAATATCAGAATGTAGAGGGAAAGTCCATGCATGCAGTCCCAAATATGGAAGGTTGCTGGAGAAGGTGTATCCTTGCAGGGAACCAGAAAAAGACCTCCACCACACCGCTGTGTGCACCCTTATGTGGGAACACTTACCAGATAAAATCTGCATATGCGCCAAACATATAAGCCAGTGGGATCGCCTTAATCTCCTTCAACCCTCCGAAATTCAAATTCAATGGGACCACCGTAAGGTATCGGACTGAAACCGCCTCACCAACATATGGACCGTTTGCATAGAGAATAATAGAGCAACATAGCGTAATCCAGCAAAAAATGTGCCTTTATTCCCAAACAATATCCCCTTCAATAGTTGCACTTACAAAAGACATAAGTAGAAGTCATTTGCTGATGAAACGCGTCAGTGCGTGGTCACATAATCACGCAGGAAGCCCTCGTCACACGCCGATCCCTCGAGGCTCGCAGCCAGGTACCAGGCTGCGGGCGCACTGGACGGGAGATATCGGTAGGACTGTCGGCTTGCATTCTGTCATGCTTTATGATTTATGTCTTTTGTAAGTTCAACTATTGAAGGGGATATTGTTTGGGAATAAAGGCACATTTTTTGCTGGATTACGCTATGTTGCTCTATTATTCTATATTCCCACAAAATATTATTTATAAAATTGTTGATAAACGCCAAATAGCCGCGTTTTGCGACTTTTTTGGCATTTTTAAGCGTTTTTTGGCGTTTTTCATAGTTTTTAAGCTTTTATCAGAGTTAGAGCGTTTTTACAGCTGAAAAACTGCGCTTAAGGCCTCATGCACACAGGGCCTTAAAAAAAATTAGCAGCTGTAAAAACGTGCTTTTAGTAGCATTTTTCATTGGAATTCATGCGCGTTTAGCCTCGTTAGCTTTTAGCAGCGTATTTCTGCCGCTATTCAAAATCAATGGTTGCCTATGAGTCGTCTTTGATACGGCTTTAAGCCCATTTGAATAGAAGTTGCATCCAAGTCGGATCATCATGCTCTGACTTGTGGTGGGACTTGCGCTCTGAGGATCTTGAGTGGGAACTCCATGTCAAAATGGAAAAAAAAACAGCATGGGGGGGGGGGGGGTCCCCCAGGTTCCATACCGGGCCTTTGGGTTGGAATGCCGCAAACCCGGAAGAAGAGCGACCGAACATGTCGCCTATGAGGGAGGTGAGCGAGCGGCACTGCGGAGCTTCGTTCTAAGGTAAGTTTTTTATAATGAGCTAGTATGCTATGCATACTAGCTCATTATGTGTTTATCTTTCTGGTGTTTTTTTTTTTTTTTTTTTTTCAATTCTGAGGTTTACAACCTCTTTAAGCAGAGGTGTTTCAAAAAAGCATTTTACACTTCAGAACCTAAACAACTTGAAATCCTCATCAGTGCAGTTAGAAGACTCTGCATAACAAGATACAATGTTGCAAGGCTCACCTCCCAATTGCTATATTGTAACATTTGATTTACAAACCTCCATGCTGATAAACCCCAGTCTACTCTGAAGGCTGCTTAGTTTCTTTACTTGCCGGCAGGGCCGCTGATAGGGGGGGACCACCGGCCCTCTTGTAGGGGGCCCCAGCACACAGGAGGGCCCACACAGAGAGGGGGATTAGTGATGGACAACAAATACAGAAATCTTCCTTCAGCACCTGAATCTGATCTGTCCCTCTCGCTGCTATCAGCTTTCATCTGCTGAGAAAGAGACAGTCGTTTCTCAGTAATCCCCCTCCCTGTGTGGGCCCCCCTCCCAGCACTGGCTCTAATGTTATCTCTGCTCAGGAGTTTATTTGTAACTTTGTTTCTCTTCCTCTGTCTCTCTGATCACTGAGCTCCAACTGCCCAGCCTGTATATTTTTCTCATCTCATCTTCTTTGTGTCTGCTAATAGTGATTTTGTTGTAATTTTAGCTAAATATATCTTTAATATTTTCTTGGGGGGGCCCTGCCATGTAGTCTGTACGGGGCCCTGCGATTTCTAACAGCAGCCCTGCTTGCAGGTAAAGCCAGTTTCAATTCTAAAGCAACAATCACCTTAATCCCCAAGGCTCTGGAAACATACATACCATTACCATCATCAAGGGAATGAAAGATTAATCAGAGCATGTGCAATGGACAGCTAAGCTCTCACACATGGAGGCTGTCTTGGATTTGGGCAAGCACCTGCTTAAAGTGTTAACCCACAAAAGTAAAATCAGTCCGTATATGCAGTAAAGCATGTTTGCTATACGCACTGTGGAACCTAAGGGGTTAATCTTCCGCACTGTGTAAAAAGGCTGTTTGATCCTGTCTTTTCTAAACCTCTCTTTCTTTTACTGCTTCCAAACCATCTGCTTATAACGCAAAGCCCTAGGAAGCACTCTGTACCTGCTCAGTTTGATGTGTATTGTTAGAGAGTTTTTTTTTAGGGGGTTATTTATCATCACAGGGCCAATCAGCACTGTCCAGACAGACGGTCAGGGGTTATCTGCAGCCTCATAGGACAGTCAGAGGAGAATGAAAACGTCTCCTACAAGCTTTAACCAGACACTGATAGAAGTCAGAAGACTGCTATATACTGCTGATGAGAAAAGATATTTAGCAGTTTATATTTACTAAAATAATTGCATTTCCATGTACTGTGTACTGTAGGACACTAGATACAGTGAATGCATGGTCCTGGGTTTAGTAACACTAAACACTTTAAAGGCCCGTACACACGATATGAAAATCGGAAGGAAAATCTCCTGATTTTCAGATTGTTAGTATGGCGGTTTCGACCACCGATTACGAATTTTCGGGCGACAAAAACGGGATGTGCAGGCTATAAAATTTTTATCGTACGACAACACAACGTCCGATTATTGTCTAATTTGTACAGTTTTCGTCTACAAAACAATTCAACACATGACATCACTTCTGAAGTTGAATTCTGTCGTACGAGAATTTTTGTATAAAAGTAACCTCTTCACTTTCCATATGAGATTAGCATGCAACAAAACACGGACGCAAGATCGTTCCATAATCTGATCGTGTGTACGAGGCTTAAGCCTTCATGCTGCATTTTTATTCTTGTCTCATGTCAGTATCGTAGCTGCCCTGCACTATGAGCTACCTGCACAGTGAAGAATTCCACAGTTCAGTTCCTGTAGGCAAGGACCATCAGACCAGGTAGGAATGTTGCTAGTATAGAGTGCGGTCAGGCACTCACTGTATTCTCTTGGCTAAAAGCCCAGCATGCCCTACTGACAGAAATTTACTGCAAGAGAAGTGCCCGAAATGTAATCCAAGCTTTAGGAGATTCTCTTACAATCAGCAAAATCCCACTACTATGAACACACCAAAGATCTCCTGCCTGCTACTCATGGCTGCAAAGAATTGTTATGGGCCCTGGGTGGAAACTGCCTTTAACAGATGAAGAGTGTGACAGGACTTCTGAAAGAGATAGCCAGAGTTATAGACACTAATATCAGAGAAATATTTCCCGCTCTTCAACAGGTGGTAGGAGAATCTCATTGTAGTATTGTTCCTTGAGTCATATCCAGATGCTTCAGGTGATTTTTGACTGTCCCTGAAGCATTAGACCTTCTTAATGGAAAATTATGGCAGGCAATGCCATGAAGATCAATTGTCAGGAGGATCCAGAGCAAAGAGCTATCCTATCCTATCGAGATATATCCCGGGTAACTATAGGCCGGTCAGCCTAACATCAGTAGTCTGCAAAATTTTGGAGGGGATGATAAGGGACCACATACAAGACTTTAGTAATGAAAACGGTATTATAAGTAGTAATCAGCATGGATTCATGAAAAATCGTTCGTGCCAAACCAATCTATTAACCTTCTACGATGAAGTGAGCTGCCACCTAGATAAAGGTAAGCCTGTGGATGTGGTGTATCTGGACTTTGCAAAGGCCTTTGACACCGTTCCCCACAAACGCTTACTGTACAAACTAAGGAAGGTAGGTATGGACCATAAGGTGAGTACCTGGATAGAGAACTGGCTCCAGGGGAGAGTACAGAGGGTGGTGATTAATGGGGAGTACTTGGATTGGGCGGGTGTGGAAAGTGGGGTCCCCCAGGGTTCTGTCCTGGGACCAATCCTGTTTAATTTATTCATAAATGATCTAGAGGAGGGGATATCTAGTACAATCTCAGTATTTGCAGATGATACTAAATTAGGCTTGCCAATATCTTCTATGCAGGATGTGGAAACCTTGCAAGCGGACCTGAACAAAATAACGGGGTGGGCAACTACATGGCAGATGAGATTTAATGTTGAAAAATGTAAAGTAATGCACTTGGGGGCCAGAAACCAGAAAGCAAGCTACTCACTAGGGGGGGAACCTCTGGATGAGTCTAGGATGGAAAGGGACCTGGGGGTACTGGTAGACAACAGGCTTGGCAGTGGCATGCAATGCCAAGCCGCCGCAAGCAAAGCCAACAGAATACTGGGATGTATAAAAAGGGGATTCACTCCAGAAATAAAGAGATTATTCTCCCACTCTACAAGACTCTGGTCCAGCCACATCTGGAGTATGCTGTCCAGTTCTGGGCACCGGTCCTCAGGAAGGATGTGCTGGAACTGGAGAAAGTCCAGAGAAGGGCAACAAAAATAATTAGGGGAATGGAGGACATCAGCTATGAGGAAAGATTACAAGCACTGAACCTATTCTCTTTGGAGAAGAGACGATTGAGGGGGGATATGATATCAATGTACAAATACTGTACTGGCGACCCTAGCATAAGGGACAAACTATTCAGAGAGAGGAGATACAATAAGACACGTGGCAACTCACTAAAACTTGAGGAAAGGCGGTTTAACCTTAACCACTTACCTACAGTGCACTTTCACCCCCTTCCTGCCCAGACCGATTTTCAGCTTTCAGCGCTCTCACACTTTGACTGAGAATTACTCAGTCATGCAACACTGTACCCATTCAAAAATTGTGTCCTTTTTTTCACACAAATAGAGCTTTCTTTTGATGGTATTTAATCACTACTGGGTTTTTTATTTTTTGTGCTATAAATAAAAAAAGACTGAAAATATTGTGAAAAAACGCATTTTTCTTTGTTTCTGTCATAAAATTTTGCAAATTAGTAATTTTTCTTCACAAATTTTGGCCAAAATTTATACTGCTACTTATCTTTGGTAAAAATAACCCAAGTAAGTGTATATTATTTGGTCTTTGTGAAAGTTATAGAGTCCACAAGCTATGGTGTGAATCATTGAAAATTGATCACACTTGATCACACCTGATGTACTGAAGGCCTATCTCATTTCTTGAGACACTAAAAAGTCAGGAAAGTACAAATACCCCCCAAATGACCCCTTTTTGGAAAGTAGACATTCCAAGGTATTTAATAAGGGGCATGGTGAGTTTTTTGAAGTTGTAATTTTTTCCCACAATGCTTTGCAAAATGAAGATTTTTTTTTTTATTTTATTTATTTTTTTACAAATTGCCGTATTAACAGGTTATTTCTCTCACACAGCACATGTATACTTGCAACTACACCCCAAAACACATTCTACTACTCCTTCTGAGTATGGCGATACCACATGTGTGAGACTTTTTCACAGCCTGGCCACATACAGAGGCCTAACATCCAACCAGCACCGTCCGGCATTCTAGGAGCACAAATTTCACATATAATTTCCTGACAACCTATCGTACTTTTGAAGGCCCTGGAGCACCAGGACAATGGAAACCCCTATAAAATGACCCCATTTTGGAAAGCAAACACCCCAACGTATAATTTTTGAGGCATAATGAGTCTTTTGAATATGTCATTTTTTTCCACAAGTTTTTGGAAAATGTGGAAAGAAAATGAAAACACATTTTTTTTTACACAAAGCTGTCCATTTATGCAATATTTCTAACACATAGCATGTACATAGCAAAAATTGCACCCCAAAATACATTCTGCTATTCCTCCTGAGTATGGCGATACCACATGTGTAACACTTTTTCACAGCCTGGCCACATACATAGGCTTAACATCCAAGTAGCGCTTTACACAAAGTTGTCCATTTATCCACTTTAAGACTGGGCCTATTTTTGACACTTGGTGTTTACAAGCTAAAATCATTTTTTTGCTAGAAAACTACTTGGAACCCCCAAACATTATATATTTTTTTTTAGCAGAGACCCTAGAGAATAAAATGGAGATCGTTGCAATATTTTTTATCACACCATATTTGCGCAGCAGTCTTCCAAATGCGATTTTTTTTGAAAAAAAATCACTTTTTTGATCTAAAAAATAAGAAAACAGTAAATTTAGCAAATTTTTTTTCCATAATGTGAACGATAATGTTACGCCGAGTAATTAGATACCCAACATGTCATGCTTCAAAATTGCGCATGCTCACAGAATGGCGCCAAACATTGGTACTTAAAAATCCCCATAGGCAACATTTTAAAAATTTCTGCAGGTTACTAGCTTAGAGTTACAGAAGAGGTCTAGGGCTTAAATTATTGCTCTCGCTCTAACGATCGCGGCGATACCTCACATGTATGGTTTGAACACCGTTTACATATGTGGGCGGGACTTGCGTATGCGTTTGCTTCTGCGCGCGAGCTAACGGGGACAGGGCGCTTTAATTTTTTTTTTTTTTTTTTTTCCTATTTATTTTATTTATTATTTTTTTATTTTTACACAGTTTAAAAAAAAAAAATGTTTTGATAATTTTTATTCCTATTACAAGGAATGTAAACATCCCTTGTAATAGAAATAGGCATGACAGGTCCTCTTTATTGTGAGATCTGGGGTCAAAAAGACCTCACACCTCACAACTACACTAAAAAAGAAAAAAAAAAAAAAAAATTGTTGAAAGAGGAAAAAAAAAAAAGCGGCCCTTTAAACCGGTTGCTAGGCAACATCTTTTGACGTAGCTCCGGTCCTCCAAGACCATAGAGTTGAGTGAGGGCCATCTTGCCCTCACTCGACTTCCTGTCTCTGAGGATCCGGGACCGGATAGTTTTCCCCGCTGCCGGCGGGTCCGGTAAGCTGGGAAAACGTCTGGGACGCGGCAGGAGGGGGGGGGGGCACCTCTTCCCCTGCACCGTAAGGGTAATTCCGCGGCGAATCCGCCACTGGGACCACCCTTATCTGAAAGCCGACCGCCCGCCGTTTCAAAAAATACCGGGGTTATGGGGGCTATCTTCTGCCATAACCCCAGTATTTAGCTTTTAATGGCCGACGCATATAGTCGTTAGGCGGTCAGTAAGTGATTGCATGTATATGGCAAACAGGTGACGATGACTGATGGGGTGACAGGTGACGATGACTGATGGGGTGACAGGTGACGATGACGGATGGGGTGACAGGTGATGATGACTGATGGGGTGACAGGTGATGATGATTGATGAGGTGACAGGTGACGATGATTGATGAGGTGACAGATGACAATCACTGACCGGGTGACATGTGACGATGATTGATGGGGTGACAAGTGACGATCACTGATGGGGTGTCAAGTGACGATGATTGATAGGGTGACAGATGACGGTGACTGATGGGGTGACAGGTGACGATGACTGATGGGGTGACAGGTGACGGTGACTGATGGGGTGACAGGTTACGATGACTGATGGGGTGACAGATGACGATGACTGATGGGGTGACAGGTGACGGTGATTGATGGGGTGACAGGTGACGGGGCGATGGTCACTGATGGGTGACAGGTGACGGGCGATGGTGCACGGCGGTACTGATGGCAGTCTCTGGTGACCGGTGAACTTTAGGCTACATTCACATGTGAGCGTAGCGATCACGGGCAGAATCACTGCGATTCTGCCCGCGATCCAGAAATCATTGCAAATGGCGGGACGCCTGTGCGTTGCCCGCTGTGCGATGTTGCTGCGATTTCCGCCTGCCGAATCGCGGTAACATCACGCAAACAACGCATGACGCCCCAAAGAAACTCTTGTACTTTTTTGGGCGTCATGCGATGTTTGCGCGATGTTACTGCGATTTGGCAGGCGGAAATGGCGGCAACATCGCACAGCGTTTGGGGTGCTATTGCAAATCACGGGCAACGCACAGGCGTCCCGCAATTTGCAATGATTTCCGGATCGCGGGCAGAATCGCGGTGATTTTGCCCGCGATCGCTGCGCTCACATGTGAACGTTATGGGTGTCAATTTCTGGGCACTGATGAGGTGACTGTTGGGTGACAGGTGACATTGGGGGGGGCTGGGGACTGTGTGGGGACCTTTATTACTGTGATTTTAGTGTGATTTTACTTTTTACATGTGTACAGAGCAGTAACTCACTATTTCTAGCTCTTCTCTCCTCATACTGGAAACTGTATGAGGGGAGAAGAGCTAGTAACAGTCAGTTACTGCTCTGTGTTTACATTTTGTGATCGGCTGTGAATGGGCTTACAGCCGATCACATAGTAAACAGTCACTGTCAGTGACTGTTTACTACTGCCGGTGACTAGCTGTGTTCCTACGGAACACAGTGCCACCGACATGACCGCGCTGCGCGCTCCCGATCGCGCATGCGCGGTCATCTCCCGGCCGCCTCCATTGTGATCGGCTGTGTCATTGGAACACAGCCGATCACGTGGGAAACAGCCATGCCTATTGGCTGTTTCCCCCCTGCCGGTGACCGGCTGTGTCCCGGGGACACGCCGACACCGGCAGTGCACGGCGGCGCGCCCGCGATCGCGCGCCTGCCGTGCATTTACTGGGTCACGTCATATGACGTCCGCCCAGGATAATAGCCGCACCGTCCCGCCGTCATATGACGGCGGGCGGGCGGTAAGTGGTTAAAGTGCGTAAGGGGTTCTTCACTGTAAGAGCGGTAAGGATGTGGAATTCTCTTCCACAAGCAGTCGTATCAGCAGGGAGCATTGATAGTTTCAAAAAACTATTAGATGGACACCTTAAAGACCACAACATACAGGGGTATACAATGTACGGTTAAAAGCAAACACACACACACATCATAGGTTGAACTGGATGGACTGATGTCTTTTTTCAACCTCACTAACTATGTAACTATGTATGTAATCCTTGGCAGAATTTTGTCTTTCAGCCTTGCCAGCAATCTACATTAAAGACATACATACGTTGTAGACAAACTGCTTCAGCCAGCAGTGCCTGGGAAGTGGTCACAATCTCAGGATGTTTGTTGCAGGTAGTCTACTCACAAGGATGATTCTGGTCTCCTGGCCAAAACTACAGTGGTCCTCTAGTGCAAGAAATTGATTTTCTGGAAGGTCAGTGGGATCAGTACCCCCTGATTGCCTGGTATTCCTTATTGTTCCAGGCTTGCCGCACGGATGTGGTAAACTAACCTAATAAATTGCCGACTTGCTCGGAGGGCTCTAGCAGATTAGGATTTTCTGTACACAAGCAGTTCAGCTTCATGGTTGCTGGCTTTAACAACATAGAGGTTTAAACGTTACAGAGGTTCTCAGAGACAGGGCACTGTGGGGTCTAGGAATCCCTTTATGCTAAACTGGGAGAGTTACTTCCTGAAAAATCTAGCACTGGACATGTGAGGCATGCCTATCTTGGTGTAAGTCTTAGGCCCCCCCCCCCCAGTAGTTTTTCTGTGGGACAAGTCCTCTCTTATTTGGATCAGGGGCAGCTTTTGCCTCTTAGCACTCTTAAAGAGGAAGTAAACCCTCCTCGGGAAGTTGTACCTATAGGTAAGCCTATGATAAGGCTTACCTATAGGTACTGTAAATATCTCCTAAACATGTACCGTTTAGGAGATATTTACCTTCGATGCATCCAGTGACGTCACCGGCGCATGCGCTATGAAGGAACGGCCGCTCGTGCCGTTCCTTCAGAGCCCCGTGCCGTGACTGTCGGCTCCCGTGCGCGTGCGCGGGAGTGACGTCACCGCGGCTCCGGCCAATCAGATGGCCGGATGCCGCAATCCCGGAAGACGGGCGACTAGACATGTCGCCCGTCATAGAGGTGAGCGGACGGCACGGCGGGGGCTCGTTCTAAGGTAAGTATTTCATAATGAGCTAGTATGCAATGCATACTAGCTCATTATGTATTTCTCTTTCAGGTTGTAGAAAAAAAAAATTTTTTACCGAGTTTACAACCTCTTTAAGCCTCGTACACACGCAACGATTATCGGCCGACCGATCGTACGACTTTTGTCCAGAGTGGTGTTTTGTTGGTTGGAATGTGCCTAGACTGCACACAAATTTTCTCGGCCAACAAAAAACTACTTCAGAAGTGATGTCATGTGCTGGTTTACTTTCCATGTGTTTTTTCTTCTCTGAGCATGCCCAGTCTTGCTCATCAGATTTTTGTCTGCCGAAATCTGTACTGACTGACGGAAAATCGGCCGTTGTGTTGACGGCCAACAAAAATTTTATAGCCTGCACACCAGATTTTATTCGGCCGAAAAGTTGGAGTCTGTTGTCGAAAGTATCATACGAACAAGCTGAAAATCGGCCAATCGGACGTTGGCCGAAAATTCCCGGCCAATAATCGATGCGTGTGTACGAGGCATTAGAGGTCACGTTACCTAGCTTTTCTATTCTATTTTGAAAACCGGTGGCCTCTGACTTTGTTCAAAGGGTCTTCTTCTTGTGACTCTAGGATCTGAAGTAGTTCTCTCTTTGGTGAGGTGCGTGTCTAAAGTGATGGCCTTATCCAGCAAGGAACCCTTCATGGTTTTGCACAGGACTAAGTGGTATTGAGGCCCAGTTCTCCCTCTTGGTTAGAGTAATTTCTATCTTTTTTCTATCTTTCTCTCTAATCTGAACATCCTTATCCTGTGCCTCGTCCGTCTCCAGGTAACCCAAGAGAAGCTTTCTCCTATTGTCTATATGTGATTTGGGTGGGAGAGTCACTCTTTACTTCTTTCAGGCAGGTCATTTTCTCTTTGTTTTCCAAGATTGACCCTGCATTTACCTTTTTGGCCTGTTAAGATGCGTTAGGAAGCCTACTCAAATGAATGGCGCCTTGCAATACATGTTGACTCACAGCATAATAAACATTAACACACTGCAACAGTGTGAATCCAGCCCTAGACAACTGTCAGACAGCAGGTGATCGCACACCCGGACTTTCAGAGCCAAGAATCAGGCTCAAAGTAAAGCTAATTAAAGAGGGAAATAAAAAAATATTTCAGAAGCCAGCAATTATAATACATTAAGACTGAATATTTAAGCTATTACATAAGCCCAGCAGTTCTCATATAAGATTTGCTACCGTACATGTTTAAAGAATGTGTATAGTAATTTTAAATGTATCATTTAGATACATATTGATATAAACAATTTATTCAATGTAAATTAAAGTAGAAATACACCTTTTGCAAAAAAAAAACTTAAAAAAGAATAATATTAATAATAAATGCACCCATATTGCAAAAGGAAACATGTACATTTACTATTTTGTTGCACTGAAGCCTACAAAGTATGACAACCATGACCAGTGGATTCCAGGAGTAATGCACAGACACCTGCAGACTACTGTATTCCTCCAACTCAGAATTGGACCGAGGAATGGACCTAAAGTTACGGAGCTGTAGGAAGTATCAATAGACTACAAGCATGGTATTGTCACTGCACTAGTGTTCCATTGAGAACTACAGTCCTACTCCTGCAGTGGCAAATGGGACTTTTTTTGGTTCCAGATCTCTGTGAATGGATGAAATGACTGTGCGGAGCCACGCACAGCTGCCCCACCTTCACATATGATAGGAGCCAAAGGAAGAAGGATCCCTGGATTCTGTAAGTAGGGGGAAAGTGGGGCTGTGTGCTTGGACCATGTTTCCTGCTACACCCTAAATATGGGACATGAAACATGGCCAAAAAGATGGACTTATTTTTAGTGGTTTAGAAACCTATGTTTTTACAACACTAAAGCCAGCCATGCATGGATCAAAATTTATTTGGTCAGCAGGGAGTGGCCGAATTTTGATCCATATGGGCAGCACCCTGGTTGTACACAAGTCGATCTATCAATTGACTTGTGTACAACCAGCCTGTTGGGTGTTTCCCGAATGATTCGTGTTGGCAGCTATAGCCAGCAACGCTAATCATTGTGTTTTGCCAGCAGGGAAGGCTTCCCGTCAGCAGAACACAATGGTGCAGCTGGAGGGATTCTCCCATCAACACTTAGGCTTGCATCATACATACCATTTTATTTTGAATCGTAGGCAGAATGGCTGCGATTCTGCCTGTGATTTCAAAACGCCCAAGTGTGATTGACAAATCCCACAACACATATTTCAGATGGCATTCATTAGAATGGCACCTAAAAATGTGGTGTGGTTCTGCTGCGATTATTTCACGATAAATCATGCTGCAATCATGGTAAACCACATCACGTGAAGCTTGCCACCCCAAAAACGTTCAGGAACTTCTTTTGGAGACATGCTTTACGCAATATGGTTTGTCTCCATTGCAATGCGATTTATCGCGGCAGAACCACACCACGTTTTTATGAGTCATTCAAATGAATGGCATCCGAAATGTGATTCGTCATTATCACCTGGGCGTTTTGAAATCGCGGGCATAATTGCGGCGATTCTGCCCGTGATGCAAAACACCCATGTGTGAAAGCAGCCCTACAGAATAGATGGGGGAATCAAGGAATTTTCTTTCACTCCACCCGTGGTCATGGTGGAAAAAAAGAAAATTGCATAACCTATGGCCTGGCTTAGACTGCTCAGGTGTCCATAATAAAGTCATACCCTCAAACTTAAAGTGACTCTCTTGTTACACTCAAAATCTGAAGGGATTCCTTGCTTCTCCTGCTAACCCCTTCCCCAAATGCCCCTCTTGTGAAAAGAAATCTTTGCATTAAATTTTTTTGGGAACCCAAATTTACGGTGGTGTCGATTTCTTATTACCCTGACCTCTGGATCATATCTGTGTACTCAAGTGTGCACAAAAAATGATGACAACATTACAACTAAACTGAGTAAGTGTTGTCAGCCTTGGGGTGGAAGTACCAGTGGATGCTTGTATGATTTATTTAAAAGCTGGATGTATACAAAAAAATAAAAAGAAGGATTAAACTTTTTGATTTTAGAAACATACAGTACCTTGAAAAAATTTTAATACACCTTGAAATTTTCCACAACCAAAAACGTAAATGTATTTTATTGGGATTTTATGTCATAGACCAACACAAAGTGGCACAAAATTGTGAAGTGGAAGGAAAATTATAAATGATATCTGAAAAGTGTGGAGTGCATTTGTATTCAGCCCCCTTTACTCTGATACCCCTACCTAAAATCTAGTGGAACCAATTGCCTTCAGAAGTCACCTTATTAGTAAATAGGGTGCACCTGTGTGTAATTTAATCTCAGTATAAATAAAGCTGTTTTGTAAAGCCCTCAGAGGTTTGTTAGAGAACCTTAGTGAACACACAGCATCATGAAGACCAAGGAACACACCAGACAGGTCAGGGAAAAGGTTGCGCAGAAGTTTAAAGCAGGGTTAGGTTATAAAAAATATCCCAAGCTTTGAACATCTCAGGGAGCACTGTTCAATCCTTCATCTGAAAATGGAAAGAGTATGGCACAACTGCAAACCTACCAAGACATGGCTGTCCACCTAAACTGACAGGCCGGGCAAGGAGAGCATTCATCAAGGAAGCAGCCAATTGCGGTTCACAGACATTCTTCATCCAATCTGAGCTATTTTGCAAAGAAGAATGGGCAAAAATGTCACTCTCTAGATGTGCAAAGCTGGTAGAGACATACCCAAAAAGACTTGCAGCTGTAATTACACCGAAAGATGATTCTACAAAGTATTGACTCGGCGGGGGGGTGAATACAAATGCACGCCACACTTTTCAGATATATATTTGTAAAAAATTTGGAAAACCATTTATTATTTTCCTTCCGCTTCACAAAGATGTGCCACTTTGTGTTTGGCTATCACAAAAAATCCCCAAAAAATAAATTTACATTTTTGATTGTAACATGACAAAATGTGGAACATTTCAAGGAGAAATTGATGGAAAACTGAAAATGGACTTCGTTGGCACATCATAACATCATATTTAAAATAAAGCATACATTTTTATGACATATGGTGTCGGTTATAATGTGCCAACAAAGTCCATTTTCAGTTTTCCATTAATTTCTATACAAATTAGGACGAGGCACGGGTCTACCATAGTGTCCATAGTGCCACCCTATAATGACACTTTAACTATTCAAACATTTTAAGGAATATGAATACTTTTTCGAGGCCCTGTATGTACTTTTACAGTATTAGCGTGGATATTCATATGTTCTTTGGTCTGTACACTAGACCTGTGTCTCGTTTGTCTGCAAAGTAAAAGCCCACATACCTTCTGTAGGCAATAGCTAATTACTAGTGTAGTCTCAGGTCAGGTATAACCGGATTATATTAATAATTCCTCTTCATTATATTTAATCAGCTTAGTTAACAAATATTACATAAGTTACTGACCCAACAACACAAGTGGCCATGTGGAAAAACACACATTAACACACATGTTCATGCAACGCACAAGGACACCAAGGCCTGAATGGGCCCAATTTGCTGTAAATTGTATCATGGCTAATTAAATAAACATTCCTACTCCTAAGAAAACTATCAAGCATACGATACAAAGAAACATAATACTAGCTGATACAACATAAGTGGTTTTTAAATCCCATGTGATCACAAAAGACTATCCAGTTTCCTGAAGCCATTCACATAAGTACCCGGAACTAGACAATGACACTTTGAAAGAAATAAATGTCTTAAGCACATTCAGTGAAGAAAATACAATTCTTTAGCTGGATGTGCCTGTGGCTGTCAGACCATTCACATATGGAGGATTTACAACCTGATATTTGCTAGAAATGACAAACAGATCCCTTTCACTGCAGAGATATAAATCAGTGGCGGACTGGCGGTAGTATTCCTGTAATTCTCCGTCTGTTATATAACCTGTAATAACCCACTACCTAGGAATGAGTTATCAATGTTTCAAAAATATCCTGCTAACGCAGAGACAGCCCCGGTAAATTTGAAAAGATATGGAAGCTATGGTTAGACGCCTTAGCCTCGGGAACTGGTATACCAGAGAGTCTTAGGCGACCCGATCAGAGTATGATTCTATGCTAACTTGGAAGGAGTATGACTTACATTGATTTTGAAAATGTCCTGGTGATGGTGGTATATTGATAGGAAACTACCTGCTGGGCTGGCGCCAGTTATAAGAGCACATGAATATTAATATCACACTATATGCCAGTATGAAGATAAAATTCCATAGAACTTGCGAGACAATGTAACATATATAGATGCAATTGTTTTATGAGACACTACTGTTTTGTGATTTGTTATATGATCATTTTAATAAACATTTACCTGATTAAAAAAATAAAAAAAAAGTATCCTGCTGCATGTTTTCTGTTGGTTTCCAGCAATGAGATCAGCTTCTACCCAGATTCAACACCCCTGTCCCCCGATGCTCAGATTTCTTTTGTATCACTCTCCATAACAGTGTCCACACATATTAAATGATTGGCTCGATCAAGAGTGAATCTAATGTTTGTGGGGGCCCTCTGTATTTTTTTTTTTTTTTATCACTTGACCCCCAGGCCTTTTCTGACATTATTTGTTTACATGTATCAATCATTATTTTTTGCTAGAAAATTTCTTAGAACCCCAAAATGTGTTAATTATGTTTTTTTTTTTTTTTTTTTTTAAGCCCTAGAGAATAAATTGATGGGTGTTGCAATTTCATATGTCACACAGTATTTGTGCAGTGTTTTTTCAAACATAATTGTTTTTGGAAAAAATACTCTTTTTTTTAAATTTATTGCAAAAAAAAACAATACAAAACCCAGTTTTTTTTTGTAAAAAATAAAAGATGTTACCTGAGTAAATAGATACCAAATATGTCAAGCTTTAAAACTGCACATGCCTGTGCAATGGCAACAAACTGTGTAAATGTTACTATCTATAGGCAGGGCTTTAAAAGCTTTTACAGGTTACCACTTTAAATTTACACAGGAGGTCTGTAGGCATTATCCCGGTAGAAGTCTAGACTTAATCGCATATGTCGCTGGTTGGGAAGTGGTTAAAGAGAGTTTTTGTAGAAACAGACCCCTGCACAGGGGGGAGACACAAAGAATCATAGTAAATACATCTATTAGGAGACTGAAGAGAAGAGGGATGCATATTTTCCATTATTATATCCATCAAGACCATATGGTATTAAATTTACACATTTTCTTAAATAATAGGTATGTTTTTCATAAGGGCCCTTTCACACCAAATGCAGATGAATGCAGTTGGATGCATTTTGAACTGCATTCCAACTGCATAGACAGCCCAAAATCAAGGTAATCCTATGGGCATAGTTCACATCATTCCAGTGCAGTTAAAAATTTTTTTGCACTGCAAATTTATGGAGCGTGCTATAACCCTACAGATGCACTGCACCATACCACTTTAAGCCAAGAAAGCAAGGCCCAAAAACCTATAGCAAAATGCACTGTAAATGCAGTACTAAACGTAGCACAAAATGCATGCAAAATGCATTCAAGCGCATGTCAAGCACGTCAACACATGTGAAGCGTGCATCAAGCGTGCTTCAAATGCATGTAAACATGCAGTCAAGAAGGCGCAATTATGTGCAGGTTCTGGTGTGAATGGGCCCTAAGAGATATATTTATTAGGCTCTGATATCCAGTGAAAGAAAATTGGTGGACAAGCAAGGTCCATTTGAGCGCATTCAGCCTATGAGCTATGAATAGAGATCTAGATGTAGTAGGCACCAACTCATGATCCATAGAGGAAGAGTTAATATAACCCAGTGCTTACCAAAGTGACTGATACTGCCCCCTCTGAGCGCTGCAAAGATCCAGAGGATCTGAAGCCTCAGATACAATTGATACAGTAGAATAGATACAGAAATAAATGCAGTAGAAGCCTCAGGTACAATTGTGCGGCATTGAATAAAAATAAGGAGGTGGTGGAAGCATAAAGAAAGAAGAGAAGAACGTTTTGAAAAAAAATGTTCATACATGCACACAAAATGCAAGTTATAACAGTTTAGCAGTCAGATCCACTGACAGGTCTTACTACCCAACTCCGGGCACAAAAAAAAAAAAAAAAAACGTCCACTCCCCTGGCAAACAGAGCTCCCCCATGATCCAGCGGTAGACTGCTCCTGATGTCCTCACGTCCACAGCAGGACTATGGAAGCACCTCTGGGCTTGATGACAACAGGACTCATGAATGTGAGGGTGCAGGAGCTGCAGGGACTAGCCTTGTGTGGAGAGGAGGATCAGGTAAGTTTATCTCCATTCATTTTTCCCCATAGTTAGAAATATAGATACATTAAAGAACACAAATTTGTCACTGCATCTTTTTTGTTTGTTCACTTAAAGAAAGTACATTTCCAGGGGGTAATTTTTTTCCTGAAAAGGGAGCAGTAGGCCAAATAAGTTTAGGAACCTTTGATATAGCCTAAAATGCATGTGAGGGGTTCCACTAGAGAATTAGCCCCAAGTACACCCTCTGTTTTTACAATAGATATATTTTATTATGTATTAGATTATACTGTATTTTACATGATTAATAAATCATCTTTATTGTCGGATTATTTAGGTTGACTAGTATCTTACTGTCGTGGACCTTTTAAGGACATTTTATTGCTATATAGATTTTATGGGATTATACTACTTTATTGTTTATTTCAGATAATTACACCATGTTTCACTTTTTACTGTTTGTTATACATTAGCCTTGAAGAAGATGGAGGCTTTCTTTCCTGCCTTGACTTAGTGTCCGTTCACACGATAGCGATGTCAGACCTCACATGTGATTTGCACCCCACTGCAAATCACATGCGGTGTCTGTGTGATGCAAATTCAGCCATACAGTGTGTGAATTCGCATCGCATTCTGACCAAAGTCATGCAGGACTCTTTTTTTGGTCCACACCAGAATCAGATCGCATGGGTGTTCACACCTATGCAATCCGATTCCTGTCCAAATTGACAGTTCACACTGCGATATAAGAACTACTCTGGGGATGTCATTAACTTTGTATTGACACTCCCAGCAGTTCACATATGGCAGTATGAACTGCCTAAGAGTCGGGTGCGATGTGGGAACCCGCAGTGGATTCGCAAGGTTCCCAGATCGCACCAGTGTGAGCCGGCACTGAATGTGATGCTCTTAGCTTCAAATGTTTCAAAAAGTCCTTTAGGTGAGGTGAACCTTTGTACACATGGAAGGGGAAGGAAGGAAGGAAGGAAGGAAGGAAGGAAGGAAGGAAGGAAGGAAGGAAGGAAGGAAGAAAGAAAGAAAGAAAGAAAGAAAGAAAGAAAGAAAGAAAGAAAGAAAGAAAGAAAGAAAGAAAGAAAGAAAGAAAGAAAGAAAGAAAGAAAGAAATTCTGGTAATAGTAAATTATGTAACAAGAAAGGAAGGAGGGAAGGTAATAATATATTATATGTAACAAGAAAGGAAGGATGGAAAGGAAGAACGAAGGAAATTCTGGTAATAGTAAATTATGTAACAAGAAAGGAAGGATGGAAAGGAAGAAAGAAAGAAATTCTGGTAATAGAATATTATGTAACAAGAAAGGAAGGAGGGACAGTAAAGAAATAAAGAAGGGAAATAAAGAAAGAAAGCAGAGATTCTGTTAATAATATATTATGTAACAAGAAAGGAAGGGGAGAAAGAAAGAAAGAAAGAAAGAAAGAAAGAAAGAAAGAAAGAAAGAAAGAAAGAAAGAAAGAAAGAAAGAAAGAAAGAAAGAAAGAAAGAAAGAAAAAGAAAGAAAGAAAGAAAGAAAGAAAGACATTTTAGTAATAGTATATTATGTAACAAGGAATGATAGAAGGGAAGGGAGGAAAAAGGAAAGGAAAGGGTAGAGAGAGACTCTGGTAATAGTATATTATTAAAAAAAAGTTATATAACTAGGGGATATTATTTGAAAAAGCAATAAAACTCAATAACTAGATTGTTTTGAAAGTTCTGAGATTATACAGGTTATGGAATAAAAATTTGGCATGCCATTTATGATTACTTTTGCTTTGGCCTAAACTGTCTTCACCATGACAGTTATTGTTAGGATATATGACACTAGTAAGATCTAACTTGGTATAGAAAAAATCACACAGAATAGAGCCATATTTTTCATGACATATGTACTGTAGGCTGGTGCCTCACAGACTTTTAGATCATCTCCTCAAGTCAATCATTTAGACTAGTATGTATGGCCTCCTTTGAAGAGAGCGCTACAAGACTATCCTGATCAGTGGGGGGTGTTGAGGAGCCTATCCAGGTACTCCAGAAGGTGATCTAATTGCTGGACTTCTGAAGAGATGTACAAATCCAACAGAACACATGCAGAGACATTTTTCATTGCATATATAGGTTGTTCTTTCTAGTTAACAGCACTTTAGTATTGTTCTCTCTGATGAGGCAGGCGATGCTCCATATTGCAGCTCTGACTTGGGGTATTCAGGCCTTTTCTGAGGTCCTACAGGGTAATAATGAGGGCCTCCTGTAGTCAGGGTCACTTATTATTATTATCGCACAGCAAGGTTTTCTAACGAGTTGAAAAGTCTACCTGCATGAGGTGCCAATTCTTTTCTCGCTATAGAGCAGAAGAAAAGATAAAAACACATGTGTGTGACACTGCTCCCCTCAAACCTTGATAAAAGAAGCTTGTGGTAGTCATGTGACTCAAACAGATATCCCTCTACAATTCATTTCCAAAGAGATATATGTGTCCACCGATAGCCAGCCTCGAGGACTTCAACAATCCCGCCCTTTGCACCTGAAGTGCCCCCAGTAATTACCCTTACAAAGCCAAAACTGGGTTGTTTCGGGTCAAAGGACAAAAACATGACCCATATTGTTACCAGGGGAAGAGAGCAGAAAAATAGATGTTTTTTATAGGAGCAATCAGTGATCAGTTGGCATAAACACTGCCCATGACGAATTGCCCTTAAATAGTAATATTCTAAAATTGCAACACTAACAATGGAGCTGACAGAAACATCTGAAATCTGTTACTATCCAATTACTGGCATGCTGCTAGAATGCACTACTTTGTACAAGATCCCCTTTATTTAAGAACAAATTCTAGGAAATCTACACTTTAAAACTTCAGCATTACAAACAATAATATTACAAATTAGGATTAAGAACAGCTCATAGGCCTTGTTCACACCTGAACGTTTTTCAGCTTGTAAAACACTCATCTCTGAAGTTTTTTAAAATGCCCAACAAGCAAAATCCTATTAATTTCAATGGCCTCTGTTCATATATGAGCGTTTTGTCACCTGAAGCAAAACGCCTGAAGCTCAAAAAAGTACACGAGCTTCTTTTCTGGCAGATTACAAGCATTTTTGTTAGATATCAATGCCTGCCTCCAAACATCTGAAAAAAAAAAAAAAAAACACCTGAAAAACACCTGGGAAAAAACACCTGAAAAATGCTCCAAAAAAAGCCTGAAAAACGTCCAAAAAAAAGCCTGAAAACTATAAGCTCAGCTGTGAATGGAGCCATAATATGAACGTGTGCCCTTGTAATTCTGGAGTGGATATGGCACAAAGGCCAACCTTGCCATTCACATCTCATCTCATCCACAGCCATAGACATGGCACTCTATAAATGTGCAGAGAACAGGACAACGCAAACACAGTACAGACTGAACAAGACTTTCCCAGCCAATCAGTTTCCTAAGCCCTGGCTCACACTGATGCGATTTCAGATGTATTCTAAAACGCATGGAATCACACATGACAAGTGAAATAACATGATTTTCTATGGATACCATTCATACATATGCAGTCTGAATGCAATGAAATTTCAAAAAGGGTCCCGTGCATTTGTTGTGCAGCCTGATGCGATTTTCAGCTCTGTATAGTTGAATGGAAACCGCATGCAAAAAGCATATGCGTTTAAAGATAATGTGATTCTAGTATGATTTGTTTATGGCTGAGAGAGAGTGAAAGAGAGAGACCAGGCCATAAATCCAAATCCAGAGCTGCATCCACATTGCATGCAAAATGCATTGGAATCGCAGCTGGGCCTGCATCAAGAGGCACTGGACATGATCCTTCAAATCGCACTAGGAAGCTCACTCAAATCACACTAGGAAGCTCACTCAAATCACACTTGGAAGCTCACTCAAATCGCAGCGCATCAGTGTTAACCTATTAACCTAGCCTAGCTCTACAGCACTGATCTAAAAAGTGAGAAAACTTTTATCAAACATTCATAACATTGTTGCAAATTCCATAACATTAAGTGTCGGTTCACACTGAAGCGGCACGACTTCGGGGGCGACCTGTGAAGTCGCATGCACCGCGACTTCGGCACGACTTGCACGGACTTCATAAAATGAATGTCTATGCAAGTCGCTCTGAGGTCGCCCCAAAGTAGTACAGGACCCTTTTTCTAAGTCGGATGCAACTTGTGTCGCTCCTATTAGAACGGTTCCTGTAGAAGTCAATGGACCGCGACGGTGTGTGACTTGTCAGGCTGACCAAGTCACCTGACAAGTCATACTTGTGTGAATGGAGACTAACTCTAGCCCGAAACTAGGTTTAGAATGTGCAGGTCTTTGAGGTAGCAATCTAGTCTAGTGTCATTCATTTTTATTTGGCCACTTAGTAAAACAATGTTGAAGTTAGTTAATCACAAGGTCTTGTATATTGTATGTCTCAAAATCTCTAGTAATATCTCTGTGCTTGAGTTCTCAGGCCTGTGCACTTGATGTGGCCATGTCAACCTCTACAATTTAAAGTGTTTGCAAAGTCTTGTTTTTTTTCCTTTAAAAATAGCAATCATGTTCTACTTACCTCCTCTGTGCAGTTGGTTTTGCACAGAGCAGCCCAGATCCTTCTCGGGTCCCTCTTTGGTTCTCCTGGCCCCTCCCTCCTGCTGAGTGCCCCCACAGCAAGCAGCTTGCTATGGGGGCACCGGAGCCGAGCCACAGCTCCCTGTATCCATTCAGACACAGGGGCAGTGGCCCACCCCCACACCCTCTCTCTCCTGATTGGCTCACCGACTTTGATTGACAGCAGTGGGAGCCAAAACAGACCACCATTTGACCTACAATAACCACAATTTTCCTTTAGGTGTCCCTATCACCATGACCGTATTGCAAACTTTGGTGCTCTCCTAACCTTGGAACCCTACTTTTCAGTCACCCCACGCTTGAAATGCATACCAGAGCTACATAAGTACCTCAACAGTGTTACCAGGGTCTGCAGTTGGGATTTTTAGACACACACATACTAAATATAGACAGCAGCCATTTAACCAACCAGTATATCTTTGGAGTGTGGGAATATCCTGAGAAAACCCATGCAAGCACAAAGAGAACGTACACCGCCATGAAGATACTGGCTGGGATTCCAGTCCATGGTCCTAGTGCTGCCACTAGATCACTGTGCTGCCCATCATTTTCCTTTGCAGGGAAAAAAGTCAAGATACCGTACTATGGTATCAACCAGTGGTCTCCAAACTGCGGCCTGTGGGCCAAATGCGGCCCTTTGCTTGTCTTCATCTGGCCTTTGGACACTATTATTCTGCCTGTGAGTCAGGTGCAATGCGGGAACCCACAGTAGATTTGCAGGGTTCCCGTATCGCACCAGTGTGAACCGGTAATCAAGTTTTAATAAATCAACCTCACTGTTTCCATTTCCTACAGTGTTCAGTAAGGCTCGGTTCACACTACGTCGCTCCGACTTAGGGGGCAACCTGTGAAGTCGCGTGCAGCGCAACTTCGGCACAACTTGCACAGACTTCATAAAATGAATGTCTATGCAAGTCGCTCCAGGTCGCCCCGAAGTAGTACAGGACCCTTTTTCTAAGTCGGAGCGACTTGTGTCGCTCCTATTAGAATGGCTCCTGTAGCAGTCAATGGACCGCGACGGTGCACCACTTGTCAGGCTGACCAAGTCGCCTGACAAGTCATGCTAGTGTGAATGGAGACTAATCCACACTTCTGACATATGTAGTAGATCAACAGGAAGAAAAAAAAAAATAAACACATAAAAAGTCCTATTGAAAAATTACAGAACAACAAAGACTGTGTGGCATTAATTAAATTCATAATATTATATCAAGGAATACCAGGACAACAATGACAGCATAGCATTAACAAAACTTATAATAATATATAAAGGAATACCAGGACAACAACAACAGTATAGCATTATAAATCTCATAATAATATATAAAGGAATAATGGGACAACAATGACAGTATGGCATTACTAAAAGTCATAATAATATATAAAGGAATTTTTTTTTATGGATAGTGTAGGACCCACTGACAATGGGGTACTTTGACGTAGTGGTGGGCTTGAGCACGATATGGCTATATGGTGGGACTAAATCCCCATTTTTATTTATGGATTGTCTTCATATTTGATAGTCATTTATTTTGCATGTGTGCGCTATTCTTTTTTAATATATAAAGGAATACCAGGACAACAATGATGGCATAGCATTAATAAAAATTATAATAATATATAAAGGAATACCAGGACAACAATGATGGCATAGCATTAATAAATATTATAATAATATATAAAGGAATACCAGGACAACAATGATGGCATAGCATTAATAAAACGTATACTAATATATAAAGGAATACCCGGACAACAATGACGGCATAGCATTAATAAAACGTATACTAATATATAAAGGAATACCAGGACAACAATGACGGCATAGCATTAATAAAAGTCATAATAATATATAAAGGAATACCAGGACAACAATGATGGCATAGCATTAATAAAACGTATACTTTTTTTTTTTTTCCAAAAAAAACGTATACTAATATATAAAGGAATACCAGGACAACAATGATGGCATAGCATTAATAAAACGTATACTAATATATAAAGGAATACCAGGACAACAATGATGGCATAGCATTAATAAAACGTATACTAATATATAAAGGAATACCAGGACAACAATGACGGCATAGCATTAATAAAAGTCATAATAATATATAAAAGGAATACCAGGACAACAATGACAGTATGGCATTAATAAAAGTCATAATATTAAATAAAGCTGCATGTGGCATAAGCACATTTTGACTTGCATGTGGTGAATCAGAATGTCAGGAAACTCACAGCACATCTTTCATTGCTACATTAAAACCAATACAACTAATGATCGCCTTTTAAAATAAACTTATTTTCAGCCAAAAGCCATTCTTTGATGAGAAGAGACAGAAAATAACCACTAAGGTCTATAAAGGACAATGAATCATTGCATATGACACAGAGGATAAGGTCACATTGTCTGACTGCATACAGTAGGTTCCCACTATTTGGAATGTATTTTTACAAAGTATGTACAAAATACCACCTAAACCTAAACACTGGCAATATGACATAACAAAGAAAGTCAGAACATCACATAAAGGTATTTACAAACAATGAAATGACCAAGAGAGCTGTCATCTGCTGAGCACATGCACTTAGGATATAAGATGTCATAATTATGATGGGTGACTTTGTTCAGGAATAAACACTCATAGTTACTACAGTACTACCCTGCATGCAACCGGTAGAACTGGTATGGTAAGTCATCTGAATCAGTTCTTCTTGCTATGACTATCGCCCAAACATAAATCTCATATCAAATAAAACATGTGTTGTGTTATGTATTAGGAACACTGACTTCAGGCACTTACTACCAGAGATAAGTGAAGTGTTTTTGCAGCCAAATGTCAGATTTCGCTGTTGGGGAAACTTTGCTGAAGTGGAAACTCTCAATTAAGATCAATAAGCTACTTGGGTGAAATTTGCTTAAAATAAATAAATAATTAAATAAAAAAAATCTACTTGTTTGGAGGGAATGATTTTAGAGTAGTTGACCCTGTTTATCTAAGAGTTCCTTTTTTTTTTATCCAATTGTTATTTGAGTACTGACACCAGTCCTGGCTATCAGCTTTTGGACTTCCAATCATGCCAGGAGAAACTATAGCAGATTGCTGTGAACACATAGCTCATAGCTTCTGCATTGAGGAGTTTACATTGAAACAATGTAACCACACATGTGAAGTGACATTGCTACCTCTGGGTATGGTGGCTGTGACAGGGGTGTTGCAAAAAGATGCATACATTTTTTTAAAAATGGGGCAGACTCAATAGTCCACTTGGTCTTTTTTCTGCCGTCATTATTCTACATCAGCCTTTTTCAAACAGGGTGCCCATGTACCCTGGAGTGCCTTGAGGTGTTTTTAGGCAAAGTGCCTAAAAATTGATCAAAAATTGTATACAAGCCAGCAGGTGGAACAAGCTTGCCTTTTAGTTACACAAAGCCCCAGGTTTTCATTAAGCACCATGCTGGGATGATATTAGCTGACTGATGGAGAGAAATTGAGGGAGAAAAGAAACATTGGAATACTAGTCAGTACCAGTGTGCAAAAAGCTATAGGCTTTGGAAGAAAAAATCCCCTCTAACATTGGCTGTCCTACGTGTGGATGCATTATGTAAAGCTATTAGAATAGTTTATTACATCTTAGAATGGGGTGCCTCGAGACTGTCCATATTTGTAAAGGGCGCTTTGAGGTTGTCTATAATTTAAAGGGCCTTGACTGAAAAAAGGTTGAGGACACTGTTTTACACTTCTGTCTGTGTCTGAGTTGACAGTGCCTTTTTAATGCGGTGCGGGAATCACACCTTTTCCTTTTTTTGGAAAGAATACAGGGTAGACTACAACGCTAAAAGATATACCATACGGAACCAAGACATCACTGAAACGATCACTCTGGAACTCAAATGGAATTAGGTAGGAAAAGGACTGGCAATCACATGGTTAAAATGATTGTAAACCCTTACAAAGACCCAGTGAAATGACTGGCCTCAGGAGATACACAGAGATGAAACAAATCCTCCCACATAAGTTGTATCTGTTTATCTGCAGTCATCTCTTCTCTACATCCTTTAAAAATCCAGAATTGACAAAGCTTGCCTGAGAGTTCAGAAAAAAAGGATGGGAGAGCTGAAGTTACACTCTGTAGAGCTCAGTGAGGCGACCTCTGAGAGCTGATTGGATGGAAGAGACACACCCCATTTACACAGCACACAGGAACAGAGCTGAGGCTGTCAATCTGTAAATCAGCTGGAGATCCCCCCCCCCCCCCCATGTCACCTTTTTTATCTTGGTGTCAGGAAAATTTGTCAGAAGTGACTCATGCTAATAACAGAGGAAGGAAGCAGCAGACAAAATTACACTTACTGCTCTTGATTCAGACAAGTACACACTATAGAGGGATATGCTTTTTTTATGTCTGAAGTTTACAACCACTTTAATGAGTGAACCCCCTGACTCCAAAGCATTTTATGGGGGAAGAAGCCTGTCATGTGACTCATGTGGACTGACAGCTGTCAGCTTGGAGTTACTTTGCTGTCACTTCTCTTTAAAGCCCAGAACAAAGCAATGCACTGAATGTAAATCACTGATCACCAAAGCCTGCCACACTGCACCAGATGGGGAAGCCAGCAGTACTGATACTTTACTCAACACAGTCACTGGCTCTTGGAGGACTGCGGATTTCTGTCCCGGGCTCCCTGCACATCCCTCCAGCAGTACACACTGGAGCACACTCAGCTGTCATCACACTGCTCACCACTCATCCACCTGTCAGATGTCATCAGGTCACCACTGATCTACCTGTCATCAGGTCACCACAGATCCACCTATCATCAGGTCACCACAGATCCACCTGTCAGTTGTCATCAGGTCACCACTGATCTACCTGTCAGATCCACCTGTCAGATGTCATCAGGTCACCACTGATCTACCTGTCATCAGGTCACCACAGATCCACATATTATCAGGTCACCACAGATCCACCTGTCAGTTGTCATCAGGTCACCACAGATCTACCTGTCATCAGGTCACCACACATCCACCTGTCAGTTGTCATCAGGTCACCACAGATCCATCTGTCAGCTTTCATCTGGTCACCACAGATCTACCTGTCATCAGGTCACCGCAGATCCATCCACCTGTCAGCTGTCATCAGGTCACCACAGATCCATCTGTCAGCTGTCATCAGGTTACCACCGATCTACCTGTCATTAGGTCACCACCGATCTATCTGTCATTAGGTCACCACCGATCTATCTGTCATCAGGTCACCACCGATCTAGCTGTCAGTTGTCATCAGGTCACCACCGATCCAGCTGTCAGCAGGTCACCACTGATCGCTCACTAATCCAGCTGTCCACAGGACACGATCGGTGACACCACATCACCCCATTGGCAGGCCTGCCCCATCCACCTGGAGGAGGCACGCAGTGTATAGGACAGTAAGTATCCAGACTGGCAATGGTAAGTTACCTTAGCAGTGTAGGTGAGATGTCTCCTGTCAATGGTGTCCTCCGATCGCCGAGCTGTCAGTAAGGATCCCTGTTAGCAGCCAGCGGCTTGGCAGCTCTAGTTGATGATAGTAAAGCTCCTCATGCCAGGGCTGTCCATGCCAAGTCTTCCCAGCCTGCTAGTTGTGAAGTGGACGGATTGGTGGCCTGGCAGGCAGCTGATTGTGAAGGGGAAGAAGAAGAGATGGGAGGAGGAGGAGGAGGAGGAGAAGGAGGCCGGCCTCACTCACTGACATTACACACCGATGTCAAGGCAGAGCTGCCACCTCCTCAGCAAAGCAGCTGAAGATCAGCCTCTCCTCCCTCCCTCCCTCCCTGGATGGATGGCCAGCCTTCTTCCCTCGTAGCTTTATTGACAGGACAGGCAGAGGAATGCAGCTAGGAGGAGGAGGGGGGGAAATGCTGTAAAGGTGCAAAACAAGGCAATGACAGGACACATGTCACAGCAATTCATCTGCAGGATCCCCCCCATCCCTGCATTACACATCACTCACAGTCCTGGGGAAAGGACTGCTAGGGTCCCTCCTCAACCATACACAAAGGTCACTGCTCAGTGCTTTCATCTTTCACATCATCACATGGATTATGTATACACACCATTGTTCTTACCTGCAAATTAAAGCCCTATTAAACCAAAAATGCAATATATTGCAGTTTACAAATCAGTCGTTATGCTGCTTGCATTAGTTTTCCTTTTTATTTTGGGGGCTTCCTTTCCTTTAGTTTAACCTGGTTATCTGGCCCAGAAGTCTGTTGTTTTTCAATAGAACAGGTTATCCTGCAGACAGGGATGGTCCAAGACTGTTGCCTCACCTGGTTGCCGCCACACACGCTTGACACCATCTGAACCAAATAAGTTTATCTTGTTCTTATCAGACCACAGGACATGATTCCAGTAATCCATGTCCTTAGTCTGCTTGTCTTCAGCAAACTGTTTGTGGGCTTTCCTGTGCATCATCTTCAGAAGAGTCTTCCTTCTGGGACAACAGGCATGCATGCAGACCAATTTGATGCAGTGTGCGGCGTATGGTCTGAGCGCTGACAGGCTGACCCCCCACCCCTTCAACCTCTTCAGCAATGCTGGCAGCACTCATACATCTATTTCCCAAAGACAACCTTTGGATTTGACGCTGAGCACGTCCACGCAACTTCTTTGGTCGACCATGGCACGGCCTGTTCTGAGTGGAACCTGTTCTGTTAAACTGCTGTATGGTCTTGGTCACCGCTCTGCAGGTCAGTTTTAGGGTCTTGACAATCTTCTTATAGCCTAGGCCATCTTTATGTAGCAGGATTTCCAGGCATTGGGCCTGATGTGGGTCTGCCATGGTTACGGGTGACACCTTTAGCCCATTTAGACTGAATACCCAAGTGTGAGATTTGAGTCAAGGACCAGTCTGGCATCTTTGGTTTGTTTTGTTTATTTGATATTGGGGATGGGAGAAGGGAATGAGTGGGATACTCCTCTGGCTCAACTAGGTACAAATGGTACACTTTGAAGAAAAATGCCTTTCAGCGCTGTCTTGACGCCGGCTGGATGCCGACCAACGCTTGCTGGCGCTTGAAAAACACTTACTTGCTGAACTGTACTTGAACTTGACTTCTGACGCTCTGGTTAGCTCAAAAGTTCAGGACTGTACTGAGAACTGACTTGTGACGCTCTGGTTAGCTCAAAAGTCCTGGACTGTACTGAGAACTGACTTGTGAGGCTCTGGTTAGCTCAAAAGTCCTGGACTGTACTGAGAACTGACTTGTGACGCTCTGGTTAGCTCAAAAGTCCTGGACTGTACTGAGAACTGACTTGTGAGGCTCTGGTTAGCTCAAAAGTCCTGAACACTGCTCCCTCCAGTCCTTCCTGACTGAGGTAGCCTCTGTATACTGCTTCTGCAACTCTCAACACTGTACACTGCACGCTGTACACCTTAACACTTCAGGGCCCAACCGCTGACGCCACCTCTATACTTCAGGGTCCTCTCACTAGGCACCCCCTCTACACTTCAGGGTCCACACATTGGCACCCCCTCTACACTTCGGGGTCCTCTCACTAGGCACCCTCTCTACGCTTCAGGGTCCACACACTGGCACCCCTTTACTCTTCAAGGTCAACACTGGCACCCCCTTTACACTTGCTCCTGCACCAGCTAGCTAGCTCCCAGATCCCTCTGACCTTTACCGGAGTGGTCTCCTCTCTCTAGGCAGACCCCCCAGGGGCAGTTTGCAGTACTCATGAACTTGGAATGCTTTCCTGAAACTGGACCCCCTCTGGACCCCCTCTCTGCAGCTCAGCTCAGCCCTCTGTCCCCTCAGGCAAGCTGCCTGGGACACCCGATTCTTCTGACAGTAGGAGAGACAGCCGTACTCTCCCTCCTGGGACTCTGCTTCCCGCCAAAGAAGCTGCGTCATGTGCTCCCCTCAAACCTATACAAACTCCCAGAATGCTGTGCGGCAGAATCTGTCTTTCTGGGGTAGATAAAAGCCTGGGTGTGCCATTGGCTGCATTTCCTCCACTATCCAATGAAACCCCACTCATTGAGCACAGTGGGGAGACTCCCCAGTCTCAACAGCCACACCTGGGAACCATGACACCTGATGAAAATCATGGCCCTGCTGTTAAGCAGTAAGGCCCACTATACTTTACCTTGCACCTACTTTGTAGGTTGCTACATCTATGTAGAGCAACAATTATTTTTATACACACTATAAGATTTTCTGAAGCCTTTTTCCTTCAGATTTACCTTTTCTATGTAGTGCAAGGGCCTGCCAGATTGCATACAAATTGAAAGTATTTAGGTTTGACCTCATATTATATGGTTTTGGTAAGTCTGAAGGAAAAAGTCTTCAGAAAATCTTATAGTGTGTATGGCCCATTAGAGCGATAACACAGAATTTAACACACCTGGCTCCCAATTCACACCTGAGACCTTGTAACACTCACAAGCCACATGACACAGGGAGGGAAAATGGCTAATTGGGCCCAATTTGGACATTGTCACTTAGAGGTGTACTCACTTTTGTTGCCAGAGGTTTAGACATTAAAGCGGAGTTCCACCCTCAAAAGTCACTTTGCCCCATCCGCTTGCTCTGTGTCATCTGAAAAAGAAATGGATAATCACAATTTTTTTTTTTTTGTTTACTTACCTTGTTTTAGAAGAAAATATACTCACCTTTCTTCTTCTTCCTCCCTCTGTGGCCGTGGCCCGTGCTGTCACTTTCTGCTTGCATTGATTCCTGGAAGCTGAACGTCATCGCTCCCAGGAATCAATGCACCTGCACCGGCCCCGCTCGTCAGTTCCAGTGCAGGCGCGTCATTCCCTGCTGAACAGCTTCTGGGCATGCCCAGAACCTGTGGAGGGATGACACGCCTGCACCGGAACTGATGAGCGGGGATGGTGCAGGCGCATTCTGGGACGAAGAGGACGCCAAAGAGGACGCGCTGGCTTCAGCTGCCCAAACCTGAGATGGCAGCGCTGGACAAGACATTTTCAAGGGAAGTATTTCTTCTAAAAGGTAAGTGCGACCTGGGACAGTTCAGAGGCTATCCATTGTGGAATGCATGGGGGTTATTATTCTGATACTCTAATATAGCCTTATTCTCTTTATATATATATATATATATATATATATATATATATATATATATATATATATATAATTTAAGTGTGGTATGCCAACATCCCTTGTTTATAGTCTCAAAAACTTTATGGTTCCTCAAACCAGGCAAAAAAGTGGAATTTTTAGGCAATTTTAAACATTTATAAATGCGATTTTTGCAGTTCATGCGATTTTAAATAAAATATATTTATTATTTTTACAAGTATTTTGCATGAGGTAGTGCTCAGTTTGGGCTAGAGGTCCATATGTGGTTAGGTGGAAGAAAGTAGGAAAATGTGACAGCTGTGATAATGGTGACTTTAGAAATTTGTTCTCTGTCATCCATGCATTTCTGGATGTACAGAGGGCGTCTAAAATCCAACGCGTTTCGGCTCATGCCTTGGTCTAGAATTCACCATATCTACAATTACATGATAGTAGTTAATAGGTGTACATATTTATTGTAGACAGTTTATATTCAAATGCTTTATTAGGTGAAAAGGTTGCTTACATTTGTATTTTTTGTGCAGTAATAGAGATAAATGTACATTGGGTACCTCTCTTTTTCTCCCTTTTTCCCTGGGCAGCAGCAAGATCCCATGTGTTTTGGAGAACAGCAGGTGATCAATCGCTAAAAAATAAATGATAATAATAACAGAAGTTTATATGGGGTATACATTACTCCATAAAATTAACTGCGTGATTTTTTTTATGTCATATTGACTTACATAGTTGAAAAATCGTGGTTAAATATTCTACATGTCAGGGCGGAAGGGCTTCGCCCACTCTTACTGCGCATGCACCAATTAGGCTGCGCGCGCAGCGACGGGGAGTCCATTCACCGCTGGCACTATGATAGACGCCATCGACACGGAGAGGAGGAGCCAAGGCCTGAACCAGGCTGGAGATAGGTGGAAGCAATCTGAGACTACACAGTGCCCGCTTGTTGCACAGCGGGGCTTACCATGCCGGGTGCTGTCCAAGGAGTTTGGGGGTATTCAGAGAGGGGGGAGAACTCCTGTCATTGATCAAAGCTGCATTCACAGTATAGAGAACAATAGTGAATAATGTAACCTGTACAGTTTCATATATATAGAATACGTTTGAATAAATACATCATACTCCCTTTCTTTGTTTTCAGCAGTGGTTTGTCTAAGATTTTTTGATCCAAGATGCGGAACAATGCTGATGGGTCTGCTTTTTCTTGATGGGATAGGAATCAGTTCACACAGTTATAGGTGGGTCTGAACCTTTTAGCATCAGCCAATTAGGTTAAAGTATGAATGTTTACAGTCCGTGAAAGGGGTTGTTTCCATGGGGGGAGGAGAACGAAGGGAACAGAATGAAGGGGGGGGGGGATAAAAGGGGAAGAATTTAGGGAAATTATTGGGGATTTGTAAGGTCTACATGGGGTTTTTTCATTTTGTTTCAGGTAGTGTACCTACAGTATTCGGCCCCCTTGAACTTTGCGACCTTTTGCCACATTTCAGGCTACAAACATAAAGATATAAAACTGTAATTTTTTGTGAAGAATCAACAAGTGGGACACAACCATGAAGTGGAACGGATTTTATTGGATATTTCAAACTTTTCTAACAAATAAAAAACTGAAAAATTGGGCGTGCAAAATTATTCAGCCCCCTTAAGTTAATACTTTGTAGCGCCACCTTTTGCTGCGATCGCAGCTGTAAGTCGCTTGGGATATGTCTCTATCAGTTTTGAGAGACTGACATTTTTGCCCATTCCTCCTTGCAAAACAGCTCGAGCTCAGTGAGCTTGGATGGAGAGCGTTTGTGAACAGCAGTTTTCAGTTCTTTCCACAGATTCTCGATTGGATTCAGGTCAGGTCTGGACTTTGACTTGGCCATTCTAACACCTGGATATGTTAATTTGTGAGCCATTCCATTGTATATTCTGCTTTAGGTTTTGGATCATTGTCTTGTTGGAAGACAAATCTCCGTCCCAGTCTCAGGTCTTTTGCAGACTCCATCAGGTTTTCTTCCAGAATGGTTCTGTATTTGGCTCCATCCATCTTCCCATCAATTTTAACCATCTTCCCTGTCCCTGCTGAAGAAAAGCAGGCCCAAACCATGATGCTGCCACCACCATGTTTGACAGTGGGGATGGTGTGTTCAGGGTGATGAGCTGTGTTGCTTTTACGCCAAACCTAACGTTTTGCATTGTTGCCAAAAAGTTTGATTTTGGTTTCACCTGACCAGAGCACCTTCTTCCAAATGTTTGGTGTGTCTCCCAGGTGGCTTGTGGCAAACTTTAAACGACACTTTTTATGGATTTCTTTAAGAAATGGCTTTTTTCTTGCCACTCTTCCATAAATGCCAGATTTGTGCAGTATACGACTGATTGTTGTCCTATGGACAGAGTCTCCCACCTCAGCTGTAGATCTCTGCAGTTCATCCAGAGTGATCACGGGCCTCTTGGCTGCATCTATGATCAGTCTTTTCCTTGTATTATCTGAAAGTTTAGAGGGACAGCCAGGTCTTCGTAGATTTGCAGTGGTCTGATACTCCTTCCATTTCAATGTTAATCGCTTGCACAGTGCTCCTTGGGATGTTTAAAGCTTGGAAAATCTTTTTGTATCCAAATCCGGCTTTAAACCTCTCCACAACAGTATCTCAGACCTGCCTGGTGTGTTCCTTGTTCTTCATGATGCTCTCTGCGCTTTAAACGGACCTCTGAGACTATCACAGTGCAGGTGCATTTATACGGAGACTTGATTACACACAGGTGGATGCTATTTATCATCATGAGTCATTTGGGTCAACATTGGATCATTCAGAGATCCTCACTGAACTTCTGGAGAGAGTTTGCTGCACTGAATGTAAAGGGGCTGAATAATTTGGCACGCCCAATTTTTCAGTTTTTTATTTGTTAACAAAGTTTGAAATATCCAATAAATTTCATTCCACTTCATGATTGTGTCCCACTTGTTGTTGATTCTTCACAAAAAAATACAGTTTTATATCTTTATGTTTGAAGCCTGAAATGTGGCAAAAGGTCGCAAATTTCAAGGGGGCCGAATACTTTCGCAAGGCACTGTACATTTGTGTGTGGGGCACCGTGTTATTGAGGTTTGGGTAATCAAACCAAAGTCTCCAAGATAATTTTCCTATAAAGAATATATCTTAGAAACAATACCCAAGAGGAGTTGTCTTAGTCTGTCTTTCCGGATGCAAATCCCTCCAAGAATGGCCGATAGCTTTCTGCATCGTTTAAGCCTGGTGGCGTAGTCGCTTTCAAGCGTTTGATCCAACGCATTTCTCTTTGTAGTAGGGCTTTGTTCCAGTCGTCCCCCCTCGTAGGTATAGGGAGCCTATCCAGGGCCATAAAATTGACCCTTGGCATTTTTGATTTGTGTTCATGCATTACATGTCTGCCTAGTGGTAGATAGAAGTTGCACATTTGCATGCTCAGCATTTGTTTGCCGACTCCTTTGCAAAACTCCTGTTTCGTTTTTCCTACATAGTAGGCTCCACATTCGCATTCCATTATATACACGATCCTTCGCGTCTTGCAATTTATAAAATGTGTTGGTAGAAAGGTTTCTCCATTTGGAAGTATTTTTGATGTGCATCTTGTGATCACTTTGCAATGGATGCAGCTACCGCAGGGGAAAGTACCCTTTTTCCTTGCAGGGATCCTTCTTTGGTCCCTCTTTATATTCACTATGTACTAGTGATTGTTTTAGGGATCCTGCTTTTCTGAAGGTGATTTGTGGTTGCTCGGGAATCATGTGTTTAATAGATGGATCTTCAGTCAAGATGGACCAGTTTTTATTTAGGATTTTTCTAATTGGGCCATGTTGATTAGTATATCTCATGATTATCCTGCTTATCTTCTTGTTTTCCATAGGTTCATTCCCAGTGTGTTTTTTGAACAAAATTTCTTGTCGCTCCCTTGTATTGGCTCTGTAAACGCTTTTCTTAGGCATGTTTTTGTATAGCCTCTTGTCAACAAACGTTTGGTTAAGGTGTCAGATTCCTTTTTCAAATCTTCCAGAGTAGTACAATTGCGTTTCAGTCTTAGATACTGACTGTATGGAATGGATTTTTGTAGGACAGTAGGGTGGAAGCTTTCTGCATGGAGTATGGTGTTGCCTGCAGTGTCTTTTCTAAACAAGGTTGTATTTAGGTTTCCGTTTGTATCTTTATAGACCCAGGTATCGAGGAAGCTGATCTTGTCCTTGCTGTACTGCATTGTGAAAAACATATTGAATTGATTGTTATTCATTTGATTGAGGCAGCCTTTGATGAGGTTTACGGGTTCATTCCATATGATGAATATGTCATCTATATATCTCTTCCATTGTGGAATGTACTAGCCCTGACTGTCCTGGGGGTATTTTTAGTGAAAAATACTTTCCGAGGGTGGAACTCCACTTTAATGACTGTGTGTTGAGATATTTTGAGGGGACAGAAAATTGACACTGTTATACAAGCTGTACACTCACTACTTTACATTGTAGCAAAGTGTCATTTCTTCAGTGTTGTCACATGAAAAGATATCATAAAATATTTTAAAAAATGTGAGGGTTGTACTCACTTTTGTGAGACACTGTAATATGAGTTTAAACCTAAACACTGTAGATTTACCTTCAACTATATAGTGCAGGCCCTCGCACTATATAGTTGAAGGTAAATCTACAGGAAATTGAATAAAAACATTTTATAATGTATTTCGATCGAAAGCTGAAATATGCCCACAATTTTTCATTTATGTAAACCTCCCAAAAAGCCACAATGAATATAAACGCACACTTTGGTGTGTACTAAATGCATTTACAAACCCAGATATTACCGTGTAGAAGACAGCAGAGATGTGGGAGGAGCCCAGCAGGCTTCACCCTCTACAGGCTGCCTGCAGAATCCTATAGGAAGGGACGGAGACAAGGAAAGAGAGCAGCAGTGAGCGGTCTTTATTACCGGAAGCTCCTGCACAGAGGAGAAGCTTCACGCTGGATTACTGCACAGATCTGGAAGAAATACACAAAGCACACCAAAAACAAGGAGGAATACATATGACAAACGTATTTAGATAATATTTGCTTATGCCAGAGTTCAGTGTTAGCCCCGGTTCACACTGGTGCGATTCGGAAAACCCTGCGATTCAGTGCTGGTTCCCGCATTGCACCTGAATCTCACATTGGTTCACACTGACATCTGCGAACCGCTGGGGGTGTCAATGTAAGTTGATGACACCTCCAGATCGGTTCGCAGATGGCAGTGCGAACTGTCAAATGGTGCAGTATTTGGATTGGATCGCAACACCCATGCGATCCAAATCCAGTGCGGACCAAAAAAAGGGTCCTGCACCTTTTTGGTGCAAATGCAATGCGAATTATGGCTGAATTTGCATCACACATGGATATACACATATAACCTACACAGCAATGCGGTGCGATCACATTCGATGTCTGTGATCGCACAAGTGTGAACAAAGCCTTAAAGTCCAATTCCAGGAAAATTAAAAAATCCACCCTTTAAGTGAGACCCTACACACTGTAAGGGTTCAATGCTCCTTATGCCTAGGAGTTAGGCTGGCCATACATGTTCAATACTCTTGTACAATTTTCCTTTAGATTTACCAAAAACTGATATAATATGAGGTCAAAACTAAACAACTTTCAACTGTATCCAATTAGGTAGGCCCTTGCACTACATAGTTTAAGGTAAATCTAAAGGAAAATTGTACATGTATGACCAGCCTTACTGTACAAGCAGCTTTACTTGCCTTACACCTCCACTCCAGCCTCCTCCAGGGCTCTCCTCCTCCCAGGGCTGCTGGTAGAAACCACTGAGCCCCATACAACCTACCTGGCGGGCCCCCCATGAATATATCAAGACAATATTTTCACTAAAAAATACACTAATATCATTATTAGCGGACACAAACATAACAGAGAACCTGTGTGAATTAGCCCTTTTTAATTGTTTTTTACATAAAAAAAAATACAATTATGTATATTTTTTTAAATGTTTAATTATTTTATTTTACAATTTTTTCATATATATTATTTATTACAACGTTTAATTTTTTTTTTTTTTTTAGGATTTGTTATTTTTATTACGGGACTGGAAAGCCTGCAGCATTCAGGGAGGGGGGGGGGGGGAGTGGCACAGTGAAAGGGGGGCACAAGGGGATAGGAGGGATCAGAAGCGGCAGAATAGGGAGTGGGATCTGTGTCTGAGAAACGATTACAGGAACAATGCCCTGTGTCTGTGTCTCTTCCCCGCAGCAGCTGAAAGCTGGCAGGAAGGGGGGAAACTGGCTTTCATCTGCTGCAGAGAGCCGCACAGGGCTTTCTTCTGTAATTGCCCCTCCGCCCGACCGCAGGGCCGTCTTTTCCACTGGGCATACCTGGCGGTTGCCCGGGGGCCCCACTTGCCAAGGGGCCCAACATGGATGGTGGCATGTCCCTGGTGGTCTAGGGCCCCCCCCCCATTCCGTTGTCCGCCGGCCCGGCCCCCCCTTATTGCTTTCCGCCCGCCGGCGGCGGCCGTGGCTCGAGTCTGCACTGCAGTGCACACTGGTTGCTAAGGCCAGCCCGATTGGCATCTAGCAACCAGTGACGTTAGCAGAGCAGACCCAGGATGCACAGCGCCACAGCGGAGGACTCGGAGGAGGATCCTCCTCCTTGTCGGCTCATCCTCCTCACTCCTCTCCTCCGGCTCCGTCTCGACCCTAGAAGACTGGCTCCGCCTCCACCCACCTCCTCCCATGTGCAGCCGTTGTAAAGGTAAGGCTGCCACAGCCTGCCAGGCTGATTGATGAAATTATATTTTTTTTAACTCTCTCATGGCAATGATGGGATCAAATCGATGACACAAGAGACAGACAACTACCTGTCCTGGAGGATATACCTTACTATATATTGGTCCCTGGCCTGTAATATGTATATAGTAAGGTATATACTCCAGGTAGTCGTTGCACTCTCTTGTAGTATAGTGTTCCCTGTAATGTGTATATAGTCTATATACATATTACAGGGAACACTATATACTACAAGAGAGTACAACTACTACCTGGAGTATATACCTTACTATATACATATTACAGGGGCCAATATATACTACAAGAGGCAACTACCTGGAGGATATACCTTACTAACTATATACATATTACATGGAACACTATATACTACAAGAGACTCTTGCAGTATATAGTGTTCCCTGTAATATGTATATAGTAAGGTATATCCTCCAGGTATTTGTCTCTTGTAGTATATATTGGCCCCTGTAATATGTATATACTGTAGTAAGGTATATACTCCAGGTAGTAGTTGTACTCTCTTGTAGTATATAGTGTTCCCTGTAATGTGTATATAGTCTATATACATATTACAGGGAACACTATATACTACAAGAGAGTACAACTACAACCTGGAGTATATACATATTACAGGGACCAATATATACTACAAGAGACTCTTGTAGTATATAGTGTTCCCTGTAATATGTATATAGTAAGGTATATCCTCCAGGTAGTTGTCTCTTGTAGTATATATTGGTCCCTGTAATATGTATATAGAAAGGTATATACTCCAGGTAGTTGTACTCTCTTGTAGTATATATTGGTCCCTGTAATATGTATATAGTAGGGTATATACTCCAGGTAGTAGTTGTACTCTCTTGTAGTATATAGTGTTCCCTGTAATGTGTATATAGTCTATATAAATATTACAGGGAACACTATATACTACAAGAGAGTACATCTACTACCTGGAGTATATACCCTACTATATACATATTACAGGGACCAATATATACTACAAGAGACAACTACCTGGAGGATATACCTTACTATATACATATTACAGGGAACACTATATACTACAAGAGACTGATTTTGTTTGAGGTACCAATAAAAATAAATATCGCCTTATCGATAACTTGCATTTTTATTCTCGTGCGTAATTGTGTAGGCAGGGGGCCCCAGTGCACTGCATTGCCCAGGGGCCTATAAGGCTCTTAAGATGGCACTGCCCAACCGCACCAATTCCCCATGCTGTTGGAGCCCCCCTGTGTGCCCAGGCCCCCTACAGAAGGACTGGTGGTCTCCCCCTATCAGCAGCCCTGCCTCCTCCACCCAAAGCTCTAGGCTGTGGAAGGAGTCTCGGCACCATCATGTACAATGCAGGGACACTCCCTAATCCTCTTCCACTAAATTTAAGCCTTGTACACACAATGAGAAAATTGGATGAAAAATACCACGTTCGAAGCGATCATCCGATCATTAGCACGCAGCTTTCAAGAGCCGATCACGACAGTTCATGCAAAATTATCCGAAGGGACAAGCACAAAATTATTTCTCATACAATACCAGAACGAACAATTTTTGTGTAATTAGTGTGGTAGTGGAAAAAAAAATTGCGTGACCAAGACCACGCATTCACTCAAATTTGCGGCAAAACTCGAGCGACTTTTAGATCGCACAAGTGTGAAAGGGGCCTTATCCAATTCAGCCCCAGAAGGATTTATACCCTTAATGACCAGGCCATTTTTTGCGATTCAGCACTTTGTTATTTTAACGGACAATTGCCCGGTCATGCGACACTGTACCCAAATAAAATTGATATCTATCTATTTTTTCCCACAAATAGAGCTTCCTTTTGGTGGTATTTGATCACCTCTGTGATTTTTATTTTTTGCGCTATAAGCAAAAAAAGAGTGACAATTCTGAAAAAAAAAAATAATAAACAATATTTTTCACTTTCTGCTATATAACACCCCCCCCCCCCCCAAAAAAAAAAAACAAATTAAAAATCACATTTTTTCATCATTTTAGGCCAATTTGTATTCTACTACATATTTTGGGTAAAAAAATCCCAATAAGAGTATATTGATTGGTTTGCACAAATGTTTTCGCATCTATAAACTAGGGTAAAGATTTATGCCATTTTTATTTATTTATATTTTTACTAGTAATGGCGGCGATCTGCAATTTTTATCAGGACTGCGACATTGCGGCGGACAGATTGGACCCCTAACTGACATTTTTTTACACTTGTGGGGGTACCAGTGACATTACTACAGTAATCAGTGCTAGAAATATGCACTGTTACTGTAATAATGACAATGGCAGGGAAGGGGTTAACCCAGGGGCATCAAAGGGTTTAGTGTGAGCCTACAGCAGTGATGGCAAACCTTGGCACCCCAGATGTTTTGGAACTACATTTCCCATGATGCTCATGCACTCTGCAGTGTAGTTGAGCATCATGAAAATGTAGTTCCAAAACATCTGGGGTGCCAAGGTTCACTATCACTGGCCTAGGGGGTGTTTTCTAACTGTGAGGGGGATGGGCTTGTGAAATCAAAAAGAGACCTGGGATCCTAAATAGAAGGAACCCAGGCGCTCTGTGTTCATTCCTGTGAGACAATGGTCTGCTGTGTTTACAACAGTAGACCGCCGTTCTCTCTCCACGGGGAGCGATCGCGGGTGCCCAGCAGCAATCGCGGCCACTGGCCCCGTGGATCGGCTTCCCCACTGGCAGATCGGGGTGCCCCCAGGGTCTCTACCGTGGATCGCCATACAGGTACGGCGATTTGCACAGCCGAGCCAGCCTGCCGCAGTATATCTGCGGTGGGCGGTCGGCAAGTAGTTAAAGTGTATCTATTCTAAACCCAAGAAAAATAATAATTTTTTTACACTTTTTTTTCTTTTCTTTTTACTCGGTAGTCCTGCTATTACTTCACTTCCTGTCCTAGAGTGACAACCAGTACTGGTGCAGGGTTGTCCAGCGCTCAGGGCAAGAATCCAGAACTACACCTCCCTCCCCCACTGTTAATACATGCTGTAGAATGATTGTACGATCCTGTGTCTATTCTTTGCCCCCCTTGCTTCGCTGCTCTTGGGGCGGCTGTCCCTCCTGCCCACCCCTGGTGACAACCATACTGAGCAGCGTTGTCACCCTTGGACAGGGAGTGAGCTAGAACTAAATAACACTGTGTTAAGACTACATAATTCCTCCCTGTCTTCTCCATAACAGGGGGAGGTGTTTTGTAGTTCACAGGGATAGCAGGGAACAATACAAATTGATAACAGGCTGCAGGCAGAGAGCACAGAAAGTTATCAGCTCACAAGATTTCTGGCAGGATAAACAGACACTTTTTTTTTTTTGCACCTGTCCAACAGATATAATACATTATTTTAATAGTATATAAACAGACTAAAAAGGAGTAAATAAAAAAAAAATGATTTACTGTACATACACTTTAAGTATGCAGAAAGGGCATTGCACAATGGTTTGACCTTTGCCATTACAGAAGTGAAGCACATGAATTATTTATACACAGCCTTGTTTTACCTGCAAATCAACCACTTGAGTAGCAGCCTGTAATACCCCTCCCTGTTCTGTGATTTTTTTCAATGCTTAGCACAGTAATGTTTGACTCACTAGAGCCATTTCACAAACTGTACATTGTAAAGTGGTGGTAAAAACAGGTGGTTGAGCTGAATTTTTTGCCCCCTATCCACCCACCATAATCCTAACACTGCAGCCAGTAGTACACATGCATACAGTATCCATGATGCCTCGGTTCGCAGCTGCTGCAAGTTGAACTTGGCTTGCAGAGTTTGACAGGCTGTACCACCTGACAAACTCGCCCATGGATGTCAACAGGACTATATTGCAACTGTCAGCCAGACTGTCAAGAAGCATTCAGGAGGCTGCAGTATATCCTCTGGAATGCCTGGCAGCCGCTGCTGTACTGCCTTCTGAAAAGTGATCCACCACAAATAGCAATTCAGAGGTTGGTAGAGACTTCAGGTAAAACCACAAGTTGACTTTTTTTTTTACTCTAAAAAGAAAAAAAATACCAATATTTTGAGGGGAACCCCCCCCCCACCCTGCTTTCCTTGCTTTCTGTTAAAATGAAAACGTGAGGACACTGCAAAACCCCCAAAATGACCCCTTCCTGGAAGGTAGACCCCCCATGGTGATCTAATTTTCTTTACAAGATATAGACAGTAGAAATTGAAGGGTTAATGTACATATACTGTATAAGCAGGGTAAGGAAGATGAGGTGTTAATATACTGGTTACTGCAGAGGGGGGGGGGGGGGTGGTGGTTAAAAAGTGATCATAGCCAATGGAAATGAATGAATGGATCAGCAGCTACTACAGATCCATTCATTTATTGTCCATTCATAATTTACTATGATTCCTCTCCTTCCTCTCCTATAAGAGGGATGAAGGGAATAACAATGTAAACAGTAGCGTGTGATCACTGATTGGCATCAAAACAAGGGGTGACAAAAGTCTTAGGCTGGCCATATAATATACAATTTTCTTGTACAATTTTTCTTTAGATTTACCAAAAACTATATATAATGAGGTCAAACCTAAACACTTTCAATTTGTATGCAGTCGGGTGGGCCCTTGCACTACATAGTTGAAGGGAAATCTACAGGAAATTGAATAAGAAAATTGTACTGTATAATGTATAGCCAGGCTGGATTCACATTTCCACATTGCAGTGACATGCTTGTTAGCTCAATGCATGGTACCATTCCTAACATGTGTTGTTGCATTGCAGTGCAGGTTATTTTGCATGGCACCCCAACACCTGTGTTGTGGTGCAACACAATGCATGGCAACTCACAGTAATGTGTGCTGTGTGCTGTGTTAGATAAAATTATTTTGTGCAATTCTAAGAAAAAAGAGGTGCGTTGGCATCCACTAATTTTTAATTGTACTGAGCTGATCAGAGTGGAAACGCATGTGTAACACCCTCTAGTATGTGTGCTAGGTGTAGTAAAAAATCGGAAAACAAATATCCCTCACGCACACATTCAAGATAACCGGCAGTTCAGTGATGCTGGGTGCTAAAATGACCATAGGTTGGAAACCGTGAATACTCAAAGTAAAGAAATGTCGTCAGCACACCAAAGATTCCTCGAAATGGTCCAAAGCTTTATTCCTTGGTCACATAATAGATATGTAGCAACGTTTCAGAGTCACGCAGGGCCTCTTCATCAGGCAAGTGACTTGCCTGATGAAGGGACCCTGTGTGGCTCCAAAACTACATATCTACTATGTGACCACAGAATAAAGCTTTGGACGCTTTCGAGGAATCCTTGGTGTTCTGAGGACGTTTCTTCACTAGAAGTAGTGTAGGTTTTTGTTAGTGCAGGAAAATTTAGTTAGCTCAGGGCTAAGCCTAAGCTGTGAATCTGGGTCAGGGTTCAGTGACTCAGGGCTGGATGACTCATCTGGCAGCTCCCACTGGCACTTCCCCCTGGTCTGGAAATTTGTAGAAACTTCAATAGCTGGAGGGTGGAAGTAAGGATGGGCTGCCATGCATATTTATGAGGCCTCAGCCAATTCCCAGGAGTAAGCCGGCAGGGTGCAGAGCTTACCTCATAAATAGACGTGGGCCATGCCAGCAGAGGCAGTCGTGTGGAAAATAGAGATCCCCAAGTGCTGTGGAGACTGTCGGTGGCCCTCAAGGGTGCCCCCTAGTCTTGGGGGAGGGGGGGTGACCTTGGGCCGGGACTGGGGTGCTGGAAAGATCCTACCATAACACACAGAGATAGCCCTTCCTGGAGGCACGGGAGCAAGTATGAAGACAGCGTGAGTAGAGCAGCACTAGTGGGGACTAACAAAGGGGGAAACTGGCACATGTAGCCAGTTCCCCCTGAAGACCGCAGTGTGCCAAGTCTTCAATCCATCCCCTGGGAGATCTCCTGGGAGTCAGCCTGGAGGACTGCAGGGAGAAGTTTGCCTGGAGGGCTAGTGAAAGGGGAAGCTGCATTCAGGTGGGTTTGCAGTGCCTGAAGAGGTGGTGCTGAGATCAGTAGCCACAGGTATAATACAAGCTGGACACAAAAATTTTGTTTTTTTTTAGATTCCTGCCTGTAATAGGCCTTTGCTTTATTCTGACTGAGTGACTGTCAGATCTTTACAGTGATCCAGCTAGGTTCTGCAAGCAAGTGTGTTCTGGAGGAACAGAATATGGGGCTGTATATAGACTGCAGGGGTTTAGTTCTGGAGACATGCTTGGCCAGTCCATCACCTTTACCCTCAGCTTCTTTAGCAAGGCAGTGGTCGTCTTAGAGGTGTATTTGGGGTCGTTATGTTGGAATACTGCCCTGCCGCCCAGTCTCGGAAGGGAGGGGATCATGCTCTGCTTCAGTATGCCATAGTACATGTTGGCATTCATGGTTCCCTCAATGAACTGTAGCTTCCCAGTGCCAGCAGCACTCATGCAGCCCCAGACCATGACACTCCCACCCCCATGCTTAACTGTAGGCAAGACACACTTGTCTTTGTACTCCTCACCTGGTTGCCACCACACACGCTTGACACCATCTGAACCAAATAAGTTTATCTTGGTCTCATCAGACCACAGGATATGGTTCCAGTAATCCATGTCCTTAGTCTGCTTGTCTTCAGCAAACAGTTTGCAGGCTTTCTTGTGCATCATCTTTAGTAGAGGCTTCCTTCTGGGACGACAGCCATGCAGACCAATTTGATGCAGTGTGCGGCGTATGGTCTGAGCACTGACAGGCTGGTCCCCCACCCCTTCAATCTCTGCAGCAATGCTGGCAGCAATCATACCTCTATTTCCCAAAGACAACCTCCGTATATGACGCTGAGCACCTGCTCTCAACTTCTTTGGTCGACCATGGTGAGGCCTGTTCTGAGTGGAACCTGTCCTGTTACTGCAACAATTCTTTTTTTCAGATTCTTAGTGAGTTCTTTGCCATGTTGAACTTCCAGTGACCAGTAAGAGAGTGAGAGCGATAACACCAAATTTAACACAAATGCTCCCCATTCACACCTGAGACCTTGTAACGAGTCACATGACACCGGGGAGGGAAAATGGCTAATTGAGCCCAATTTGGACATTTTCACTTAGGGGTGTACTCGCTTTTGTTGCCAGCGGTTTAGACATTAATGGCTATGTGTTGAGTTATTTTGAGGGGACAGCAAATTTACACTGTTAGTTCCAGTTCACATATATATGCGATGCGGGAACCTTGCAAATCCACTGCTGGTTCCCACATTGCATTCAAATCGCAGGCAGGTTCACACTGCCATATGCAAATCGCTGGGGGTGTCAATACAGAGTTAACGACACCCCCAGATCAGTTCGCATATCACAGTGCGAACTGTCAGTTCGGACATTAATCGGATCGCATAGGTATGAGCCACCATGTGATCCAATTCTGCTGCGGACCCAAAAAAGGGTTTACAAAAATGTGAGGGGCGTACTCACTTTTGTGAGATACTGTAACTGTCTGTTATTGTTCTGAGGCAGCCACAGCCTATAAGAGTATAAAAAGCCTGTCCTGTGCTCAGCAGGGGATATGTGTAGTATTAAAAATGTACCCTGTCCTACATTTTTCAGTGCACACCAATGCAGCATGTTAATGTGGAATAAATAATTGGACATCGAGAAAACTGCCTTGCCTATGCCTTAGCACTGTCCATGGCAATGCTGCCCAATGTAGCTCAAGGCATACGGTGTGAATGGGCCCTAAACTTTGGATGCAGAAAATAAATAGAAGAATGCTTTTCACACAGGTCTACTGTTTCAATGAAACAAAATAACTGGATGCTGGTAAGTAGTAATCAAATGTGTCTGACATTTTAAAGGGAATGGAAAAATGTTGATTTAATGTAATGTTTGAATTCCAGTACATGCATACAGTGTAATATACTTATTAACTATTGAGATAAATAATTGCAGCTCTGCTTTCTAGGCAGTATGAGTCACTGTCACTAGGGAAACCCGGAGGCAGAAATTTTTGTAAAGAAAACGGTTAACTCTTTGCTTGCATTATAAAAAAAAAGGGGACACACAGGTGGTAGTAACATTACAAATAACCCTGAGATCACAGCTGATATGTATTTCATGAAATCTATATATGAATAAAGACATCCACAGCACATTGGGTTTGCAGAAATTAATTTAGATTTTTAAAAAAGAGATGTATGGGTTTCTGTTTTTTTTTTATTTTTACCCTCTATACTGAGAACCGAGCGATCGAACACCGCCGATCGCACAGCTCTCACAGCTCCGTGAGCAGAGAGCTGGTGGCTGTCAGTCACAGCTCTCTGCTCTGCCCCCTTCTCACTTACTGGAGCTTTGGACCGCGGAGGAGCGGGGAGCAGCCGGCTCAGGCTCTTAGCAACTCGCTGAGAGGCTGAGCCGGGTGTCCGTCCAGGGATCTAGCGGATACCGACTCCATAATCCTGATGAAACCTCCGTGACATTAGCAGACTTTAGCCCGCTCTCTGTTGAAAATGGGTCACAGGAGTGAAAAACAAACTGCACTCCTGTGATCTATAGGAGAAGTACAGCCAAATGAGTTTTGGCTGGACCTTTCCTAAAAAAAAACCACATAAAATGTGGCTTCAATGTCAGGTATTACACCCCTTGTCAGGTCAAATAGCAGATCATAATTATAAATTGACCACAGCATTAATATTAGTAGAAACTGGCAGAAGATTGCGCTATCACATCCTTAAAGCGTTTTTTACACCCCCCCAAAAAAAATGGATCCTGTTCCTTTAAAGCAGGTTATGCAGCACAGTGCTTGTGCTGTGTAATTTGGCACGCTGTACCACCTAAAATACCTGGCTGATCCTGCCAGTTTGCCAGTTTCTACCCTCCCCTCTGTAAACTGACCATGGTATATCATGGTTGCTGATCCCTGACACCGTGGTCAGTTTACGTGCCTTTGTCATCTGCAGCTCTCTGTCCTCCTCTCTGCTCCTCTCCCCCTCCCTCCCCTCCCTCCCTGCCTGTCTTCTTCTGCGTCAGAGCCCACCCCCTCCCCTCCTGCTGCTTTTAAAACATTTCTTGTCCTATATAATCCTCTATGTAGCCTGTAGGCAAGTGCTCCTGTCTCCGCGTTTTATAAAAAAAAAATGTGACCTTTACCGTATTTCAGAGTGGCTACCGGCGATCACGTGACTGGCTGGCTCTCTCTCTCTCCTCCTCTCACCCCGCTGGACATCAGTAAGGGAATCTTGGCCCCGCCCCCTGCATCTGTCAGACGGGGAGACAGCTGGCTGTTCACATGATCACTGGGAGCCACTCTAAAAAACAGTAAAGGTCACATTTTTACTATAAAACACAAAGACAGGAGCACTTGTAATCAGGGTACAGAGAGGATTATTTAAAGTTGTATACACCACTTTAAAAGAGAAGCATAGCCAAAGCTCTTTAGGATACAGCTTATAGGTGTGAAATTTCTTGTGCTCTCCTGTGACCCAGGATCGGCTAACAGTGGGTTAAAGCCCACTGTAACCTGATGCCGCAGAGTTGCTCCAGACTCCATAAGGATTCTGACAACAGCTGACTCAGGCTCTCAGCACGCAGCTGAGATCTTAAGCCAGCTACTCCTCTGCCCCCTGCCCAACATGGCGCTACAGTGAGTGCTGAAAGGGCAGAGTAGAGAGCCACTCTGACAGTCACCGCTCTCTTCTCAGAGCAGAGGAGAAAACTGAATTCTCAGCAGTGTTTAATTGCTCAGTTCTCAATGCAAACTGAGGACAGATGCATCATCACATCACTGCTGCAGCAGGGAGGTGAGTATAAGTGTTGTTTTTTTTTTGTAAGTCCACACATCTCCTGTAACCACTTTAGTACCGTACTATAGTCAAAAGACGGCTATAACACAGTACTGTAGTTCTGGGAGGGCATCCATAGATGTCCTTCCAGAACCCCGCCCCCTGCGCACCTCCTCTGATATGCATTGGGCGACCTCTGTGATTGCTGTGTCCTTTGGACAGAGCTGATCACAGATCAGGGTAAAAGGCCAATCACAGCAGCCCTTTACCATGTGATCAGCTGTGTCCAATCACACCTGATGAAACAGACTTGCCGGTTATCGTCAGCCTTTTTCTTACGCGCTGTGTCTGTGTGAGGAAAGGAGTGCCGATAACCAGCAAGCCTGTCAGCACACTGTTTACACTGGTAATCAGGGCACTTACCATCAGTGTCCTGATTATCAGTTTAGCCCAATCAGTGTCTATCAGTGCCACCTATTAGTGCCCATCAGTGCTGCCTATCAGTTCCCATCAATGCCGCCTCATCAGTGAAGCCTGATCAGTGCCACCTCATCAGTGCAGCATGTCAGTGCCCATTAGTACCACCTCATCAGTGCCCCCTCATCACTGCAGCCTCATCTGTGCACATCAGTGTAGCCTCATCTGTGCAGCATATCAGTGCCCATCAGTGCAGCCTTTCAGCACACATAAGTGAAGAAGAAAAATTACTTTTTTTGCAAATATTTATACAATAAACTTTTTTTAAATAATTTTCTGTCTTTTTTTTTTTTTTTTTTGTTTAGCAAAAAATAAAAAACCCAGTGGTGAATAAATACCACCAAAAGAAAGCTCTATCTGTCTAAAAAATGGGCACAGTGTTGCATGACCGGGAATTTGTCATTCAAATTGCACCGGCACTGAAAGCTAAAAATTGGCCTGGGCAGGAAGGTGGTGAGAGGGGCCAGTATTGAAGTGGTTAATTCACTATAAGAACACCATAGCAAAGGACATTGGGACTTATCATGTGCTACCAATTGATATATATCATATACAACAACAAAAATCTAAAAATGTAATTTTATTGTTAAAAACCTTTAATAAAAGCACAATTAAAACACTCCCACTATTCAGCATAGTCCATGTATTTTGAGATGCAAGGATTCCCTCCTTTTAGTTAATGCTGATTGTAACGATAGGGCTTGGGTGGCGCTCTGACACATTTGTAAGATCAATGGATTTGTTTGTAGGCCTGGGCTGGCTGTTTGGTTCACAGGCACCAGCCTTTACATAGAGGTGCCAGGGCACATTAGCCGAGCCATATACTGTTCCATGCATGAATGGAGGCCTGAGGCCTAGCCATTCCATCCTCCTTGCCCTTACACTGTGAACCCCCACTTCTTTGGCACTTACTACTTACAACCTTGGTCCAAGCTCATGGACTGCCAGGTTTTCACAATTAAACAGACCTCTCACGCTATTCCCGAGGCATTGGCTGTAATAGACACTTCTTTAGATATTCAAACGGAAGCTCAAAGTAGTAAAATAAATGACTTTACTTGCTGCTGAATAGCAAATAAGCACAAAAGTCCATATATTGGCAAAGGCATAGTCCAAATATTGGCTTGAATGAAACAATATTATGGTAGCTAGGAGGGTTGAGGTGTCTTGTGGTTTGTCCCGAGTAATGCTCCATCCTTCTCATACTTTCTCAATTCGTTCCCTTATGATGGTACATTACACTCCCTGGAGGGGGGGAGACAGGGAAAAAACAAATCCTCTTCTTCTCTAGTTGTTTAATAATCATCTCCTTCCAGGCCTGAGACACCAGAGCAGCCCATTCCCTGAAGGGTAGATCATGAGCACCTTCAGCAGAACTTTCTCTCCTCGACCTTTCTCCAAGTAGGACTTCTAGAGCTTCAACTGAACCAACCTTAATTAGAGCTACTCATAAGTAATCCACCAGGATGAAGAGCAGCTCTTAAAGGGGACCCCTGCCTACCTTCATCTGCTTACAGGCTTTACCAGTAAAATGTGGAAAACATCTATATATCCATTTGAATATGTACCAGGTAAAAATCTGAACAACCGGGCCCATTTTCTGCTGAAGAGAGACAGCAGAGGGTGCCAACTAAGTGTAGCATATATAGTCCTCCTACCTGCTATGTCATTTTCGGATCTGTGCTGCCATTGGCTGACAGAAGATCACATGGTAAAGGGCCCGCTGTGATTGGCCCTTTACCCTGATCTGTGATCATCTGAGTCCAAAGGAGTCGGCGATCACAGAGCGAGCTGTCTGCGTGTGTGGAAAGCACGATCACGGGAGGACGTCCATGTACGCCCTCCCGGCAAAGTAAGCCTGCGCTGTAGCCGTCACTCAGCTATACCGTGGACGGGAAGGGGTTAAGTAGAACTAAAGGCATTTTTTTCCATTTTGGATAGCGAAGGGAGAGTTATAACCCCTATCAGTTTTTTGCCATCGTCCTGTTAACCACTTGCCGACTGCCACACGACTATATACGGCGGCAGTCAGCCCCTCACAGGCAAAGTGATGTAGGGGTACGTCACTAGCCTGTGAGGCTCTAGTAAGCGAGCGTGCGCTCCCTCTCGCTCATGGACCCCCCGCGCGAGTGAGCGGCGGATCCGATGTCCGCCGCTCACTCGCGATCGTAGGTTACACCGGGAGAAAGGCAGGTGGCTAATGTAAACACAGTCGCCTGTCATTCTCCCCTGTGTAACAGCAGAGATCATACGGTCCTGCTATGCAGGACCGTAGATCTCTGCTGTTACATCACTAGCCACATCCAATCACAGTTAGAAGCACGCTCCTAGGGACACACTTAACCCCTCCTTCTCTAATAAATTTAACCCCTTCCCTGCCAGTGTAATTTTTACAGTAACAGTGCATATGTATAGCACTGATTACTGTAGTAATGTCACTGGTACACCCAAAAGTGTCAAAAATGTCAGTTAAGGGTCCGATCTGTCGGCCGCAATGTCACAGTCCCGCAAAAAAAAAAAAATCGCAGATCGCCGCCATTACTCGTTAAAAAAAAAAACAATAAAAATGACAAAAATCTTTCCCTTAGTTAGTAAACGGAATAACTTTTGCGCAAACCAATCAAAATACGCTTTTTGCGTTTTTTTTTCCAAACATATGTAACAGAAAACAAATTGGCCTAAAATGTTAAAAAATTTTGATTTTTACATTTTTTTGGGGGGGAGTTTCATATAAAAAAATGTGAAAAATATTGTTATTTTTGCAAAATTATCGCTCTTTTTTTGTTTATAGCGCATGATCAAAAAATCTCACAGGTGATCAAATACCACCAAAAGAAAGCTCTGTTTGTGTGAAAAAAAAAGACGTCAATTTCATTTGGGTACAGCGTCACACGACCGCGCAATTGTCCGTTAAAGTCACACAGTGCCGAATCGCAAAATAGGCCCTGTCAGGAAGGGGGTAAAATCTTCCGGGGCTTAAGTGGTTAAGGAGATTTCCCCTCAATTTCTGTCCCATTGCCAAAACAAGAAATGAGGGTAAATCCGTCCAAAGTAAGGGAATCCATGGTTGTCACCTAAATTAGTATCTCCTTTGGAAGATTTGCCCTCTATTACAGTTCTGAGGACAACTCAGTTATAAGGATTTTCTTTCACTTTCACTCTTGGTAATAAACAGGACAAATATACAAAGCGAATTTCCCTAATGGAGGTACAGACCGCAATAAAAAAAAAAAAACACACAGCTGCTGCCAATAATTATGTTGTTGTCTCTCCAGTAAACTATGAGTGCTATCACTGGTCAAAGTCTGAACAGGTAAAGGAAAGTGAATGGAATGTTGATGATAAACACAAAGACCAATATCTAGTAAGTTAAAGGAAATCTGGTATGACAGCAATATGGAGGCTGTGGTTGCTGAGCATTCGTGAAAATGGTAGTTTTCTATCTATATTACTGAGTCACTTAAGCCCCGTACACAGGTAGCGATTGTCGGCCGTAAATGATCGGCCGATTGTCGGCTTGTTAGTATGATGCTACCGACAACCGACTGCGACTTTTCGGCCGATCAGAATCTGTCGTGCAGCCTTTAAAATTTTTGTTGGCCGTCACCAGAACGGCCGATTGTTCGCCAGTCAGTACAGAATTCGGCCGACTAACAGCAGATGAGCAAGACTGGGCATGCTCAGAGAAGAAAAAACACACGGAAAGTTAACCATCACATGACATCACTTCTGCAGTCGGCTGTTGTTGGCCGACAAAATTCGTGTGCAGTCTTTTCAACCGACAGGACAGCACCGGACAAAAGACGGCCGATCGTTCAGCCGACATTGGGTACGTGTGTACGGGGCTTTACCTGGAAAAAGCATGCAGATTAGAATTATTTTATTTTGACTGATCTGCATATTTGTTCCAGCCAGTGAATCAAGGTATCAAAAAAAACTTATGTTCATTAGGCCCAAAGCCTAATGGGGCATGTAGTCCCTGAGCAGCTACAGGCTTAGGTTGGGTTCACACTGGTGCATTGCGTTTGGCCACAGCTTGGCTGTATGTGTGTTTTATATGAGTTTTTACATGCATTTTTGTCCGCCATCCCATTGACTTCTATTAGGTTGCATGTTTTTTTGCATTTTCTGAAAGCGCACCTAGGTTGCAACATGCATGACTTTCGATGTGCTTTTAGAAAAAGTGGCAAAAATGCTCAACCCAATAGAAGTCAAGGAGACCCCAGGTAAAAGTTGGTTTAAAATACACATACACCTGCACTGCTGCCAAAACACAGCACACCAGTGTAAAGCCCCGTACACACGCGTCGAAAATTGGCAGGGAATTTTCGTCCGACGACCGATCTGCTGATTTTCGGCTTGTTAGTATGATGCTTCCGACAACCAACTCCGACTTTTCGGACGAAAAAAATCTGGTGTGCAGACTAAAAAAAATATGTTGGCCGTCAACATAACGGCCGATTTTCGTGCAGTCAGTACAGATTTCGACAGGGAAAAATCTGATGAGCAAGTCTGGGCATGCTCAGTGAAGAAAAAACACAAAGAAAGCAACCCAACACATGACATCACTTCTGAAGTAGAATTTTGTTGGGCGAGAAAATTCGTGTGCAGTCTAGGCACATTCCAACCAACAAAACACAACTCTGGACAAAAGACGGACGATCGGCCGGCCGCTAATCGTTGCGTGTGTACGGGGCTTTAGTGACATCAGACCAGCTCATGCTGCTACCTCCCGCCATAATCCTATCACATTGAGCTGGAGGGTGGGGCTTAAGCAGTCACGTGACAACAAAAGTGAAGTTAATTTACAGGTTTCAGGGGCTCAAACACTTTTTTAAAAACAAATGGCACACTGACTTGCAGTGGGTGAGTTGGGGACATAGATTTGTATGTTGGCCCGAACAAAAAGAGAGAAAACTGAGGCTGCACGAGGGACTTTGGTTTCAAAAGAGGGACAGTCCTTCCAAATGGGGGTCAGTTGGGATCTGTGCATACACTAATAGATTGTATGGTGCAGACTGAAGACACGTGGCAGTATCCAACAGAGAAGGTGGCCGGAGGCAGACTGGCAACAGGGCCTATGGAGAGGAAGACTACTGAAAGAGGATAGCGTACATCTCTACTCTGTCTCTCCTCTAATGGAACCTGTCCCAAGGCTAAGCAATCTGTCCCCAAACAGTGGGGCTCTGTCCCTGACCTACCCACTATGCTAAATGCATGCCAACCTGAGTGGGGGCAGTGCTATATATCAGCACTGCTCACACCAGAAAGCTAGTCAGGGCCGCAGCATCCAATTGAACTGCTGCTCCTCTAAACACCACCTACAGAGGCCTTGAAGGGACCTGAGTTCCCCCTGACCTCCATCTTCACCAGGCAGCTGCCACCTTTGACAGGAGACAAAACTAAGCCTACCTACGTGCTTGTAGATCCCTCTGACAGTTTTTTTTTTTACCCAACTCCTTTGATTTTTCAATGGAAAGATGTCTGTTGGCAAGAGGCCAACAGGGCCACCCACAAAGTGAATTTTAAAATGTCTACAATGTATGGCTAGCTTTAGGCTTTCTGTGTATCTGTCTAGATGAGAGCTGAGGAGTTTTTGGGTTATTCAGCTAAAGCAAATTAATTTTCAAAAATGTCTCATTGGTCATGTATGGTATTACCTTTGTAGCCTGAAAGATCGGATAAATTGTTCCCTATTTTTATTGTATGCGGCACCTCTGTAATTTTTTCTGAAATATTTTACCATTGCTATCAGCAGCTAGCAAGAAAGCTAACATAACCTTGCATGCTCTCAGTAAAATGTACAATGTAATAATGATATGATGTTTCAGTGCCGTCTAGAAAGTGAAACACAAACCTTTGCCATAGGCTATTGTTCACTGCTGCAATATACTTATAGAAACAATTATCCTAATAGTAGAATAAATGAGCTTCTTACATTTCATCCTACATTTGTAGAAAGGCCAAATATACATTACATGGGAAGCAAGGAATTGTTTGACCACAAAAACATAAGTCATGGAGGAAAGAAATAATTGAACTCATGGGCCTTTAATTGATAGCTTTGCATGCATGTTTATAGCTTATTCACATCACCTTATAGGTGGTTAGGCCTTCTCGTATTTTCCATTTATTTCATTTCCACCCTGCTGTCCTTTTTTCTACAAATAATCTTGTTTTTGAAGCTATAAAACAATAGAAGGCCAACTTTCTGTTTAATTTCCCTTTTAAACTGGCTCCTTTTTACTGGCCCTAAAATACTACTATTATCCTCATTATGAATTTTAGCATCATGTTGATGTGATATTTGTTTAATAAATTTGCCAAAAATTGCAGTTAAATATTTTCATTTTATTCATGTCAGTTTTCTGGTTTCATTGTCACTGTGGGAAGATTATAAAGAGTGACTGTTTTGCACCATGTCATGAAAAGGCTTTGTGCTGGTCAGACAAGCAGATCTGGTATCCCCTCAAGGCCCTTCATCCATCACTGTCCATTATTTCATTTCATATAACAAAATGATTGCAGGTTGCATCTGCTGCTGGTGAACCTGCAACTTCTTTTGATAACGGTTTAAAAACATGAAAATTCCAGGATTTTTAGTCCCCGTTCACACTAAGGCGACCTGTGAGGTGACCTGGTCGCCTCACAGGTCGCCGTAGGTCGCCTCCCATAGGGAAGCTGCGGACCCGTTCTAATAGGAGCGACACAAGTCGCTCCGACTTAGAAAAAGGGTCCGGAGCTTCTTTGGGGCGACCGCCATAGACTTCAATGTTATGAAGTCCGTGGCGGCCGCTCCGAGGTCGCGGTGCGAAGTAGCGTCGCTTGTATGTGAACGGGGCCTTAGGTATTTGTTGGTAAATATCTGTATAATAGCGTTTGCAGTTGCATACATTTTACAATTCCCTGACAGAGGGTAATATTCAATTAAAACAAAACCATACATCTTTAATAGTGGTAGACTGTAGGGCAGATGTATGATCAGATATTCCTGGTGACACTCTGGGGTTGATTTACTAAAACTGGAGAGTGAAAAATCTGGTGCAGCTCTGCATAGAAACTAATCAACTTTCAGTTATTTTTGTCAAAGCTTAAAGGTATTTTAAAGGCAGAAGTGTTTTATCTTAATACATTAGCCACTTAAGCCCTGGAAGATTTTACCCCCTACCTGACCAGGGCCTATTTTGCGATTCGGCACTGCGTTTAACGGACAATTGCGCGGTCATGCGACACTGTACCCAAATGAAATTGATGTCCTTTTTTTCCCACAAACAGAGCTTTCTTTTGGTGGTATTTGATCACCTGTGCAATTTTTTTGATCATGGGCTATACACAAAAAAAGAGCGACAATTTTGCAAAAATAACAATATTTTTCACATTTTTTCATATGAAATTCCCCCCCCCCCCCCAAAAAAAATGTAAAAATCAAATTTTTTTAATATTTTAGGCCAATTTTTTTTATTTACCATATGTTTGGTAAAGAAAATTGCAAAAAGCGTATTTTGATTGGTTTGCGCAAAAGTTATTGCGTTTACTAACTAAGGGAAAGATTTTTGTCATTTTTATTGTTTTTTTTTTTTAACGAGTAATGACGGCGATCTTCTTTTTTTTTTTTGCAGGACTGCGACATTGTGGTGGACAGATCGGACCCTTGACTGACATTTTTGACACTTTTGGGGGTACCAGTGACATTACTACAGTAACCAGTGCTATACATATGCACTGTTACTGTAAAAATGACACTGGCAGTGAAGGGGTTAACTTTGAGAGGGAGGGGTTAAGTGTGTCCCTAGGGGCGTGATTCTTACTGTGATTGGATGTAGCTGTGTGTGTAACAGCAGAGATCAACGGTCCTACATAGCAGGAGCACATTTACATTAGCCGCCTGCCTTTCTCCCGCTGTACCGGAGGATCGCAAGTGAGCGACGGACATTGGGGTCCGCCGCTCACTCGCGCGGGGGGGTCCGGGAGCGAGCTGGAGCAGAAGCGTGCCTCTGGCGGCGCGCTCGCTCCCTAGAGCCTCTCAAGCTAGTGACGTACCCATACGTCACTTTTCCTGTGAGGGGCTGACTGCCGCCGTATATAGTCGGGCAGCAGTCGGCAAGTGGTTAAGATAAAGAAAACCTACTTTGTGCAGCAGTCCCCCTCAGCCCTCCTAATACTTACTTGAGCCCATCTTTATCCAGCAATGTTGCTTGCAGGAGTTTATCAGCTTCCCGAGACTCCCCTCCTCATTGGCTAAGAAAGCAGCGTGGCCTGATTGGCTCTCGCTGCTGTCAATCAAAGTCAGTCAGCCAATCAGGAGAGAGAGGAGACAGGGCCAGGCCACGGTTCCATATCTGAATGGACACAGGGAGCGGTGACTCGGCTCGGGTGCCCCCATAGCAAGGTGCTTGCTGTGGGGGCACTCAACAGGAGGGAGGGCCAGGAGCACCGAAGAGGGACCCAAGAAGAGGAGGATCTGGGCTGCTCTGTGCAAAACCAACTGCACAGAGGAGGTACGTATAACATGTTTGTTTTAAAAAAAACAAGACTTTACAATCACTATATCCACTTACGGACCAAGCCTATTTCTGACACTTGTTGTTTACAAGTTAAAATCAGTATTTTTTTGCTAGAAAATTACTTAGAACCCCCAAACTATATATATATATATATATATATATATATATATATATATATATATATATATATATGTGTGTTTATCAAAGACTCTGGAGAATAAAATGGTAGTTGTTGCAATATTTTATGTCACATATTTGCGCAGCGGTCTGTCGAATGCAATCTTTTTTTAAAATAGACTTCACTGAATTAAAAGAAAATAGAAACTGTAAAGTTAGCCCGATTTTTTTGTACATTGTGAAAGATGATGTCACGCTGAGTAAATTTTATTTTTTATTTTTTTTTCACTGTTCCTTCCTTGCTGTCACAAGGAATGTAAACACCCCTTGTGACAGTAATAGACAGTGACAACCAATATTCTTTATGGAGGGATCTGGGGTCTAAAAGACCCCAAATCCCTCCTTTGCACTTAAAAGTTTTCAAAATGTCAAAATCAGTTTTTTTTTAATTCTGTCATTTTTTTTAAATCGTCGCCATCGGCAGCCGAGTAAACTGGCAGTGACGTTGTGACGTTGCTTCCAGGTTACTTCATCGGCGACCCGATGGAAGCTGAATCTGGCTTTGTTCAGGACTCTGACCAACTGGCGGACGTCCCCCTCCTGCTCCTTGTGATAACGGCCGAGCAGTTGCTGAGCCACATCGGTTGTTATCACCAGAAAGCTGCCTGCCGGCTCTAAAAAGCGGTACTGGGATGATGCTTCTAGCTGCAGGCATCACCCCTGGTACAACCAGTCCTTCAAGCTGACATACAGATACGTCGGTTTGCGGGAAGTGGTTAATTGAACAAGTTGAAGTTAGACGTTAATTAGCTACTATGCAGAGCTACACCAAGATTTTGCACTCCACAGTTTTAGTAAATCAACCTTAAAGTATAAATGACTGTTCTTACACTTACCTCTATGTATATATTGAAGCAGTGAATACTCATTTGAATACATTGAAGCAGTACAGTGTTTTGTGTCAGCTGTAGAGATGTTCGGCAAATGTGTGAAATGTCTTCTGACGTTTTCAATAGCCGAGAAGAGTTGTGATTGGCATTGGTAATGGCGCTGTAAATAGAGAGTGACATGTGTGTAGGGCCATATGAAACTCTGTGCAGTGAAAGTACCACTTGCTGGATGCTCCACTGTGTACCTAACAGTTGCATGGCTATAAGGATTTTGAAATTACAAAAACAATATGGATTTCCAGGCAGTTCCAATATCTGTTCAGGCAGTCTGTGAATCTGGTGCAGCTGTGAATGGTGGCCAATCAGCTTCTAACTTCAGCTTGTTCAATTAGGCCCCTTTCACACATGCTGTCCGTTTGTCCGTTTTTCATCCAACCGTTGAAGGATGAAAAACAGACATCAATGTATCTCTATGTAAAAACGGATGACAACGGATGATCATCAGTTAACATCCGTTTTCATCCGCTTCCGTCAATGTCCGTTTTTTTGAACGTATGAATGCCCTATTTTTCATCCGTCAAAAAAAACGGATCGGACAAAAAACGGATGACAACGGATGAAAAACGGATGACAACGGACGAAAAACGGATGACAACGGATGAAAAATGGATGACAACGGATGAAAAACAGATAACTGATGAAAAACGGATGAAAAACGGATAACAACTGACGAAAAACGGATGAAAAATGGATAACAACTGATGAAAAACGGATGACAACTGATGAAAAACGGATGAAAAACAGATGAAAAACGGATGAAAAATAGATGGAAAACTGATACATTTTGAACTGAACTGAAGAACTGAACGGACCTTATGTGTGAAAGGGGCCTTAGGCTCCTTTCACAAACTCCGTCCTTTGGACGGAGTCCGTTTTTCTCAGCGGGGGATCGAGCCGCCGATCCCCCGCTGAGCAGCAGGAGGACAGCTGTGTCTCCGCGCTGTGTGCGGAGACACAGCTGACAGTTCCCCATGCATCTCTATGGGGGAAATCGGATGGGAACGGACCGTCAGTCCGTTCTCACCCGATCCCATCCGATCCGCTGGACGGATGGAAAATAGGGTTTCCATCCGACCAGATTTGACGGATCGGATCGGATCGGGTGTCAGCGGACATCCGATCCCCCATAAAGATGCATGGGGGGACCGTTCAGATCTGCCAAAAAAACGGACAGGTGGATCTGAATGGTCCGCCTGTGTGAAAGGGGCCTAAAGCTTTGACAAAAAAAATCCTGAAAACTAATTGGTTTCTATGCAGACCTGCACCAGATTTTGCACTCTCGAGTCTTAGTAAATCAACCCCTGCATGTCTGTGTGCTGCCTTCTTATGCGTTGTTCACACGCAACGATTATCGGCCGACCGATCGTCCGTCTTTTGTCCAGAGTTGTGTTTTGTTGGTTGGAATGTGCCTAGACTGCACACAAATTTTCTCGGCCAACAAAAATCTACTTCAGAAGTGATGTCATGTGCTGGTTTACTTTCCGTGTGTTTTTTCTTCTCTGAGCATGCCCAGTCTTGCTCATCAGATTTTTTCTGCCGAAATCTGTACTGACTAACGGAAAATCGACGGAAAATCGGCCATTGTGTTGACGGCCAACAAAAATTTTATAGCCTGCACACCAGATTTTTTTCGGCCGAAAAGTCGGAGTCGGTTGTCGAAAGCATCATACTAACAAGCCGAAAATCGGCCGATCGGACATTGGGCGAAAATTCCCGGCCAATAATCGATGCGTGTGTACGAGGCATTAGTTGTTCAAAGCTGTTTTTTGTAAAAGTGTATGTAAGCCCAATAAACATCTTTTATTTGCTACCTTTGGTCCGCTAAATATACTATTGAAAGTGTTTTGTGAGCTGATAACTTCCTGTGCTCTATACCTGGGCACAAAGAGGGGTTATGTAGATCAGAAAGGGAGAAGGATATGAGGAGAGGGCATTATTATTTGTAATGCATCAGAAACCGAGCAGAAAGGGCTGACAACACATGCTTTAACCACTTGCCGACTGCCTAACGCCGATCTACGTCGGCAGTCAGCCCCTCACAGGCAAAGTGACGTAGGGCTACGTCACTAGCTTGTGAGGGTCTAGGGAGCGAGCGCGCGCCCCCAGAGGCGCGCTCCCGCTCCCGCGTGGTCACGGACCCCCCCGCGCGTGTGACCGGCGGACCCGATGTCCGCCGGTCACTCGGCGATCGGCGGGGGAGAGGGAGAATGTCAGGCAGCTTGTGTAAACAAGCCACCTGTCATTCTCCTTGCTGTTAGGATACTGATCACTCGGATCTAGTATGTAGATCCGTTGATCAGTGTCCATACAGCTCAAGCCCCAGCCAATCACAGTAGAAAGCACGCCCCTAGGGATACACACAGCCCCTCCCTCCCAAATAAAGTTAACCCCTTCACTACCAGTGTATTTTTACAGTAACAGTGCATATATATAGCACTGATTACTGTAGAAATGTCACTGGTAACCCCAAAAGTGTCAAAAATGTCAGTCAAGGGTCCGATCTGTCCGCCCCAATGTTGCAGTACCGCAAAAAAAATCGCAGATCGCCGCCATTACACGTTAAAAAAAAAAACAACAAAAATGACAGAAATCTTTCCCTTTGTTAGTAAACGCGATAACTTTTGCGCAAACCAATCAAAATACGCTTTTTGCGATTTTTTTTACCAAACATAGGTAGCATAAAACAAATTGGCCGAAAAAGTAAAAAAATGTTGATTTTTAAATTTTTTTTGGGGAATTTCATATAAAAAAATGTGAAAAATATTGCTATTTTTGCAAAAT